>NC_136977.1:8507157-8567157 GCF_032717465.1 Coenobita brevimanus | reverse complement strand
GTTCCACTGTACTACCTTCCAGCCTGCAAAGAAGTGCTGGCAAATTTCTGCTGTATCTTCCTACACTTCGCCAGCCCTCGATAACAGTCGTGTTCTCTCCCTTCATGCAACCTGGAGGACTAGGGAGTGGCAAGGAAGTACAGGTGGGAAGTACGATGGAAAACAAAATGTACAAAAGAGTAAAAAAAAAAAAAAAAAAAAAAAAAAAAAATGAACACCCCCCCCCCCAAAAAAAAAAAAAAACAGTAACAGATAAGGGCAGGAAGTACATAGTACAGCAAGTATTTTGCACAAACACAAAAAAGGAGTAACATGTAAAGATAGCAATTACAAGTGATAGCCACAAGTCAAAGAAAATACAAAGGAAAGCACACAGCAACAAGCGAGAGGTGGGGGAGTACAAACGAAAGCAGATGGGTACAGACGTATTGATCCGTTCGAGGCTATTCCTTGTAGAGAATGACTAAGATATTTGTTCTGTGAGGGAGGGAAGGAAGGAAGGAAGGAAAGAAGGAGGGAGGGAGGGAGGGAGGGAGGGAGGGAAGGAGGGAGGGAGGAAGGAAGGAAGGAGGGGTATAACAAGTACGAGAAGGCAGAAGCAGGAATGAAGAACAAGTACACAAAACGACGTTAAAAAGAAAAAGAAAACAAGGAAAAATAAGAGGACAAGAAGAGGAAATTAAAGGGCGATACCAGTAAAAAAAAAAAAAAAAAGCAAACAAAAAAAGTATGAAAAGTAACAAAAAAAAAATAAACAGTAAAAGTAACCAGAAAAAATAAAAACACGGTGAGATTTAAGAAAATGGGAAGACACAAGAAGACAAGTGAGAAGACAAGATAACAGGCCAACCAATTCCCTCACAGTAACGACCAATCGATCAATTCCAGCGCCATATCTTTCCCTGCCTGTCAAACTGTAGGTCTTTTCTCACTTTTCTTTCACTATCTCTCAAAACGGAGCTCGAGAGGAAAAAATTGTGGGGTATTCTTTTGCTGATATTCTGAATTGTTATTATTCTCTCTCTCTCTCTCTCTCACACACACACACACACACACACACACACACACACATTTCGAGCTTACCAATGTGTCATCCCCATCGGTCGATCCCAATGCCTCTTCCACACTCCGTCTTCAGTAATAGCTTAGTAACCAAGCTGAGGAAAGTAGTCTGTCATTCTTTTTTCTTTCATCACTCACTCCATCCCATTACCACCATATTCACCTCCCCTGCCACCCTCAGACTCATCTCAGTCTGACTCTCCTGTGCTACAATCTAACATACTCCAGCAATACTCTGGTCGCCTGTCAAACCAATCCCCCCAGGTCCTACCATCCAGCACTCTTCCAGCCTTCACCTTTGGAACAGCACAGCATACAACATTAATCACCCGACCCAGATCTGCTCCACACCATTTTACCGAACGACGTAGTGGTGCCCGTGTCTGCGCAAAACGCCACACATCTCTCTGCGGCAGACACGTAATAGATCTTCTTTGGCAGACAGGCAATAATAAATCTTTCTTTGACAGACACTGAACAATATGTCTTTCTTTCGCGGACATGTAATAATGAATCTTTCTTTGGCAGACACGTAATAATAAATCTTTCCAGGCAGACACGTAATAAATCTTTCTTCAGCAGACACGTACTTACAAATCCTTCTTCGGCAGACATGTAATAATACAGATCTTTCTACGGCAGACACTTGAAAATACAGCCTCTTCTTCGACAGACATTTGATAATATAAATCTTCGGCAGACATTTGATAATATATTTCTTCGGCAGACAAGTAATAATACAGATCTTTCTTCGGCAGACAAAAGCAAGAAAATATATAACTTCACATAACCCGACCAGATCCGCTGTGCCTTTAATCCGAACTGTGTGGTGGTGCCAGCGTTCGCACAAAAGGTCACGCAGACGTCCTTCTTCGGCAGACATGTTCACGGATGATGCATGGTACAGCGGGGGCATCAATATACGATGGACGTGTCACGGGAGACGGACAAAAAAAAATAAGCTCGACAGGGGAGGAACCAGATGGGATTTTCGTGGCGGAAACGTGGAGACTCATCCCTGACCCAAAACTGACTATTTGCGTTGTAACTCTCATCAGTTTGGAAGAATTTATGACACCTTTTCCTTAACAATTTATTTTACACATTACTCTTTAACCCCTTTAATCCGATGACACATTTTTCATTTTCGTCCTCCTATCTCCAGAAAATTTTATTCAGGTTTGCAGACATATTTCGAACTGAAGAGGTTAGGTATAGCCTTCACTTACCCCATCTTTACATAAATTCTACCCACAACTGCGTAAAATCGTCTGGAAGTACAAGAACAATCACTAAAAGGTCATCACACTGAAAGGGTTAATTTTATCGTGTAGGCTGCTTGTATCTGACATCACCAGTTTTCATAAATACAGACGAAAATATTAACGTGGCAGATACAGAAACACACTTTAAAGGAAGAGGTGTTAGACAGCCTCCTACATGCCACCCTATGAGGACTCTGTATACGCGTAAGCTGAATATACAAAAAATCTATCCAGAATCAAAAGAAAAACACGTTATAACAGTAACGGTGTTCATGGGGATCCACTCTAACCCATTAACTGCAAGAAATATTCCCTGTGCTGAAGAAATCGTTTAGCAGTGGAGCAAAAAAGATAAATACATAATAAAAAAAAGAAACACACACACGACATCGTCCAGAAGAAGTAAAACACTAAACTTTTTTTCTTATCGGGCTAAGAATTAAGGATACAGCACGCTCTTATCTGTCCCTCTTGCAACAACCTCTATCAAGGAAATTCTCTTGATATGGCAGGTAATCTTAGAAGAATGCATAATATAATACACTTATACATGAACATCTTCACTACAATGGCGTCTCCTATTACCACCAGACAATTTTAATAAAAAGTGGAGAGATTTGCCGAACTTATGGAGGTTTCCCACAGCGTTAATAAAATCGTCTCAAGGCTGAGAAAAAAAGTTACCGTACTGAGGAGATTACAGTAATATAAGAACTACATAGGACCACTCTACTGTACACAACCAAAGACCACAACTACACACCAACAACACCACACTACCAAACAACCACAATAACCTACACAACATCACACAAAAACTACACAGCCACAACACCAGAGTACCATGCAACCACAACACCACACTACCATCGAACAGCAACAACAAACAACCACGCAAGACACCCACAACACCACACTACCATACAACAACAACAACAACACACGACCACACACGACAATTACACAACCACAACACCACACTACCATACAACAACACGCCACAATTATACAGGCAAAACACACACTACCATACAACACCACCACACAACCACACACGACAATTACACAGCCACTACACCACACTACCATACACCACCACCACCACACAACCACACAAGACCATTACAGAGCCAAAACACCACACTACCACACACCAAACCAGTCACAACACCTGACAACCACACAGTACACCACCACCACAACCACACGGGCACACCACAGAGTTACATTACAACAATACACTATCATAACGCGTCAATTAAACGTACTTATATCCAGCACCAAACGCTATTACTCCACATTACCACGTCACATACCGACACCACACAACGCCACAACGAACAGAAGGTACGTAGGTGGGTGTTATTCTTTCATACCAGACTAACAAACACCACACTTTATACTACATTACAAACCACGCTACATTGCAGAACACTAGCATTGCACCACACACCACACCACCACATCACTCACTCACCACCACACTTGTTTCCACACCAGCCTATCACATCAGCACGCCACACCACCATACGACACTAAACCACATCACCCTTTCACACGCCACACCACACCACCAAACATCATATCACACCAGCACAGTAACCACACACCAACATAGCAACCTAACTCAAACACACTATACCACAACGACACCCCACACCCCGACAACACCATACCACACCACAATACCCGATTACACCACAAAATATCTACCACATCACTACACTGTATCACAGTTCTCTACTATACCACACCACCACAACAGCCAACTAAACCAGATCATACCATAATACCCTGCTACACCACGCACCACTTACCACACTATACCACCACCACACCAACATCCTACCACATCGCACCACTGCACCATAATACACTTCTCTATTACATAACACAACACCATTACACCACGCAACACTATAAAATCATTAAACCACACTACACAACACGGCACCAATAACACCATATCACTACCTAACCACATCGAACCACACCACCACACCACATTTATCTACTACAGCACACTACATCATACCACAACACCACACCACACACCCTCTATCGCACCATTACACCCCCACAACACCGCACCTCAATATCTTACACCACACACCACTACACTACACCACACACCACTATACCACAACACACCATACCACCACACCATACAATACCATCACACCACATCACACCTTTATACCACCACACCATACAATATTATACCACCACACCACACCATACCACAACACCAGGCCAGGGGTACAGCGCCTCATGAACATAGTAAGACATCTGCTTTAACCTGCTCACCTTCCCTAACATTCTTGCTGCTGCCCCACCTAAAATATGTACCACACGCAAACACGCATTCCAACACACACACACACACACACACACACACACACACACACACACACACACACACACACACACACACACACTAAACGATTTCAGTAGCTGAACACACACACACACACACACACACACACACACACACACACACACACACACACTAAACGATTTCAGTAGCTGAACACACACACACACACACACACACACTAAACGATTTCAGTAGCTGAACACACACACACACACACACACAAGTACACATGATTCCAGTAACTGAACATACTCGCTCACTCACAAACACACACACACACACACACTCACACATGATTCCAGTAACTGAATATACTCACACACACACACACGTGCACATTATTCTAGTAACAGAACATACCCATTCACTCTCACACACACACACACACACACACACACACACACACACAAACGATTCCCGTAAAGGCAAATGTACACAGACAAACACAGGACTCCAGCATCTACACAACCATATGCACATACATATACACAGAATTCCGGAAGCTGGTCAATATACGCACATACACATACACAGGATTTCAGAAGCACACACACACACACACACACACACACACACACACACACACACAAATGCATGCACGCAGGATTCCAGCAGCTGCACATACACACACGTACGTACAGCAGACACCAATAGAAATACGTAGTCAGCTGGCTATGCCGTTTATCAGGCAGAAACACAGTCACAGGGCACGCACACACGCACATGACCGCACATACACACACACACACACACACACATAAACGCACAAATACAAGACATTCAAGCAGACTACATTCACACAAATTCTTTCTCTCTCTCTCTCTCTCTCTCTCTCACACACACACACACACACACACACACACACACTATTACTACTACAACTACTACTATTACTACTACTACACTGCACCCAGTACCGACCCAGACACATGCATAAAATATCCTCATTGCACACACGCACGAACACACGTACATGCACACGCAAACCCGTTCCCAACCAGGTGAGTATACGTGAGTATATACACACACACACACACACACACACACACACACACACACAATGGGTCCTAATGGAGATGTTCAAGTAGACGAAAGGTGAAAGGAGGAGGAGGAGGAGGAGGAGGAGGAGGAGGAGGAGGCAATGAGAAGAGGAAGAATAAAGGAGTAAAAGAGGAAGATAAAGAAAGGACAAGAATGCAAAAAAACCGTGGGAGGGTGAAAGGGAGATGGAGGAAGGAAATATGAGACGAAAACTGACGGGAGACAAAAGAGGAAGACAGAGGAGGTAGAGAAAACAAGAGAAAAGAAGACTAGGAGGAGGAAGAGTGGAAGGAGAAGAAAGATGGAGGACTAGAGACAAGAAAGAGAATAGACGGCAGAAGGGGGAAATGAGCAAAGAAAGATAAAGAGTGAAAAGATAACAAGAGGGAAAGACAAAAAAAGGAAAGAAGAGAGGAAAGAGAAGGAAATGCGTGAGAAATGGAAAGAAAAGAGAGAAAAAGAGTAATGAGAGAAGAAGAGAAGAGAGTGGAAGAGAGGGAAAGACATGAGGGAAAAAGGAAAGAAGAAAAAGAATGGTATGATAGGAGAGAGAGAGAGAGAGAGAGAGAGAGAGAGAGAGAGAGAGGCTGAAATTATTGAGGTAGGTCCTGGCCGGTGTTGTCAAGCAGGTACACCCCCAGAGGCACCAGGGAGGCAGGGTAGTGGCTGGGAAGCAGGAAGAAAAGAGGGTTAAATAGAGAGGCAGGGAGCAGACAGGTGAGAATGTAAGCAGGGAGGATGATAAGCAGGTAGGAGGCATGGAGTGGGTAAACGAGGAGGCAGGAAGGTAGGTAGCAGACATGCAGGGAAGAAGCACAGAGAGAGGCAGGAGGCAGGACAGTAGATACAGACATGCAAAAGGGAAGGTAGATAGGTAGGTCAGGAGGGATGAAGCAAGCAGGAAGCAAAGGAATAGGCGGTCAGGATATACTCTGGGAAGGATGAAGGGAGGAAGAGATATGGCAGCAAGGTAAGGAAAAGCCTACGAATGAGGGAAGTAGGCAGTGAGAAAGGAAGGAAACACGAAAGCATAAACAGTGGGTAGGAAGGCATGTGGGAAGGAGGGGGAGGATGAGGTTCGGTGTAGATGACAAGGCAACAGGCAAGCAGACAGGAAGGCAGGTAGGTACACAGGGAGGGAAGTCAGCAGGGAGATGTTCAGCATTTGGCTGGGAAAGTCAGCAAAGAGATAAGGAAACCGACAGGGAAGGAGGAAAACCAGGATGGAGGAAAGTCAGGAGTGAGGGCAGCAAGGGAAGCAGATTGAGTGGACAAAGGTGAGAAAGCAGACACAGTAAAAGATGCGGGGAGAGGGGATGGACGGCTGAAAGAGAGATGAGAGAGCAGGGGGAAAAGAGGGGAGGAGAGAGATGGAAGAAAGAAGAGTAGACAGACAGACAGGGAGGGAGGGAGGAATAGAGAAAGGGTGAAATGAGGCTATGTTACAGGAAGGAAGGAAGCCAGAGGGGGAGAGGGAAAGGAATGTATGGAAAAAGGAAGGGATAACGAGTCGGACAAAAAAAGCTGAGGGAGAGGGACAGGTAGAGAGTGGGAGTGAGGAAGAGAAGGAAATGCTGACAGGGAAAGAGGAAGAGAGAGAGGAATCCACTGGGGGAAAGAGGTAGTGAGAGAAATGCAATGAGGAAAATAAGATAAACGAATGTAAATAAGGGGAGGGACAGACACAGAGAGAGGCAGGCATGTAGGGGAATGATGGAAGAGGAAAGTTGGGAAGGGAGAGGCAAACAGGAAGAGGCAGACATGGAGAGGCAAGAAGGAAGAGGCAAGATGGGAGAAGCAGGAATGGACAAACGGGAATGGAGAGGCAGGAGGGGAGAGGAAGGCAGGGAGAGGCAGGCAAGGAGAGGCAGGCAACGAGAGGCCGAGGGGGTGAGGATGGACAGGCAGAGGGGGTATCAGGTGGCGAATAAGGCAAGGCTTTAGAGGTAAAGGGACTAGGGAGAGGGGAAAGGCAGGGAGAGAAGGAAGAAATGTTGAGAGTGAGAGGGAGAGAAAATGAGAAAGAGAGATTTTGTTTCATGCAAGGAAGAAGAAACCAAAGGCCAGAAGCCCGCAAGATTGTTCCCTCCAACGGAGAAAACAAAATCAAGAAAACAGAGTCCCAAATTCAAGATCTGTTCACTTCGAGATGCCTGGACAAATTGCGTTTGAAAGACTGGAGGTCATACGCAGCAGGAAATACAGACGGAAGAAGACGGTTTCAGAGTTGACCTATTGCATGCATGATGGACTGGGAGTAATGGTTGCCTTGCATTAAAGAGTTGGACAGAAAAAGGATAAGAGTTTGTTGATAGACGGGTGTTACGCGCCTGCCGTAGTGATGGAGGGATGTAAGCGGACAGTTCAGAGGAGCAGTGACCACTGAAGTAGCGATAGAAAAGAGATAAAGATGTAACAGTGCGGCGAAGAGACATAGGTTGAAGGGAGCCAGTAAGAGGAGCATTAATGAGACGAAAAGCCTTTAACTCCACCTTATTGACAAGAGCTGTATGTGGGGAGCCTCCCCACACATGAGAGTTGAACTCTCCACAAGGGCGAATAAAACTCATATATAAAGTAAACAACTGTGCAGGGTAAAGATGGCATGGAGTCGGCTTAGCACACCTAATCTCTTGGAAGCAGATTTTACAAGAGCGGTAATATGATCTTTCCAAGTTAAACCCCGAGAGAATGAAACCTCAAGCATATTTAAAGATGATGCAGGATTGAGTTGCATATTGTTAAAAATTAGAGGATAATCCTGTGGAAGATTTATGACGGGTTGAAAGATTAAGAACTGAGTTGTTTATGCATTAAAAGAAAAAGGTTCTGACAATGCAGAAGAGAAGAAATGCTGAGAGGAAAAGTGGAGGCTAGAAATCCAGAGGAGAAAAGAGGAAGAAAGGGTAATTCAGAGGGATAGGGCGAGGCAGAGAGGGAGGCAGGGTGTGAGAAGAGGCAGAGGGTGAGGCAGGTGATGGCGAATAAGGCAAGACTAGAGGGAAGGAATGTACGAGTGATATTGTACATGGGAAGGTAATGGGGAGGATGACTTGGCCGGAGGGAAGGACGGAAAAAAGGATGGATGGAAGGAAGCAATGATGGACGGGACTGGAATTGCACGTTGGAAGGTAATGGGGAAGGATGACTTGAAGGGCAATGAGGGAGGAAGGAAGGAGGGAAGGAAAGATGGAAGGAAGGAAGGAAGGAAGGAAGGAAGGAAAAGGAAAGAGAAAGGAAGGAAGGAGGGAAGATTGGGGAAGAGGGAAGAAAAAAGGGAAAAAGTAGGAAATGAATGAATGAATGAATAAGAGAGGAAGGGAGGGAGGGAGAAACGTATATAAAGGATAAAGGAGGCATGAAAGAAATATGCATGACGATGCTGAAGAGGAGGGAGAGAAGGAGGAAAAGATAACGAAAGATGGGGGCGGGGCAGGAAAGACAAGTGGTGTGTGGCCTTGGAAGGAAGAAAGGAAATAAGGCAAATAAGAGTGGATGGAAGGGAAAAACAAGAAAAACAGAGGAAAGAAATAAAACGATCAAATGAAGAAAAATAGTAGATGAGGAAGAAGAAAAGAGTGAAGGAGACGAAGGATTAAAGAACGAAAAGGAAGCAAAGTAGGGAAAGATGCCCGATAAAAAAGGAAGAAATGGAAGAAAGGAGAAAGCAAATTAAATGAATGAATGAATGAATGAAAAGAAGGAAGGAAGGACGAAAGAGAAGGACAAACGAAATGGGAAATGAATGGAAAGAGCAAATATAAAAATAACCGTTATAAAAGACGGAATACGAGGGAAGGAAAGCAGGAAAGAAAAAAGAGGAAGGAAAGAAGGAAGGAGGGGATAAGAAATGAATAAATGCAAGAGGAAGACAGATGGAAGAATGAATGAATTTATGAATGAAGTAATAATAAAACAAGAAGGATCGATGAAGGAAGGCAGGAAGGAAGAAGGAAGAAAGACACATTAATAAAGCAATCAAAGTCAATAATCAAAATGGATGAGTTAATGTGAATGAATGGTGAGTGGCCGAAGCAATCACTGAAATGAGGGAGGGGAGAAGAGAAGGGAGGGAAGAAGAGAAGGGAGGGAAGAAGAGAAGGGAGGGAATGTCACTGTGGGGATGAAAAATGGAAGGGGGGGGGGTAAGGAATGCATGACAGTGGGGAGGAAAGGAGGGAACGTCAGAGAGGGAAAGGAGGGAGGGAGTGACAAGACGGCGGGAATGGCAGAAAGGAAGGAAGGAGGAGAGAAGCCGTCAGAGTGAGAGAGGAAGAAGGGAGAGTTTGAGGGGAGGGAGGGTATGGGAGAAGGGAGATAGGGAGAAAATGTCACGAGGTGGAGAGGGAGGGAGCGGGGTGTAACAAAAAGGATGGAGAAAGATTGTGATAATAGGGAGGGGAGGGGAGGGGAGGGGAGGGGAGGGAAGCTGATAGAGAAGGGGGGGAAAGGGAGAAAATGTCAAAAGCAGGTAGGGAAAAAGGAAGGAGGGAGGCTGTGAAAGGGAAGGGTAGCGGAGGGAGGGTACGAGAGAAGGGAGGGTGTTAGGGTGAAAAATGAAAGTGGGGTGGGAGAGAGGGTTGGGAGGTGTGATAGAAGAGATAGACAGAGAGAGAAAGGTGGGAGAGAGGGAGAAAAATCAGGGACAACAGGAAAAGACATAAAAGAAAGGAGAGAAGGAAGGGTGTCAGGAAAAGAAGGAAGCTATAAACGGGATGAGATGGTGGAATGGAGAAGGAAAAAGAGGGAGCGAGGAAGGAAAGTAGGATGGAAGAAGAAGGAAAAAGGAAAGGGAAGAAGAAAATGTCAAAGCAAAGAGAAGTGGGGAGGAGGAAGGGAATGTGTGAAAGGGGAAGAAGGAAAGGGCAAAAAGGGAAAGAGAAAACAGAATAAGAAAAAGCATAGTGAATGACCAAGCTAATCTAAGACGATGAAGGAAGAATCGAGTAAAAGGGAAGAAAAAGGGAAGAATATCAGAGAAAAAGGAAAATGGTCAGAAGATAGGAGGTCTGGAGTGAGGGTGAGAGACGGAGAGGAAGGCCAATCAAGCACGAAGACGGGGGGGAAAAAATAGTGAAGACGGGGAAGGTGAGAAGGATGGTGAATGTGGAGGAGGGGAATGAGAGGAAGAATATACAAAGGGAGAATAAAATATGCGAAAGATAACCAACAGAGAAGTGAAGGAAAAATATATCGAGGACTAAAAACGTAACATGAAAAGGATAAAGAATGAGGACGAGGACAAAATAAAGATAAATGGAGGAGAAACGAAGAAATTATGCTAAAGATAATAATAAAAAATGAAGGAAAAACATATCGAGGAATAAAAACATAAGATAAATGAAAAGAATAGAGAATGAGAACAAGGACAAAATAAAGATAAATGAGGACGAAACCTTTCATAAATACAAGGAGAGAGAAAAAAATAAAAGACCATTTAATATGTATCAAACATCAAAGCTACTTCCTCCACACCACAAGAACCATCTGTCCCATCATTCCACACCATAAATCTGTCTTCCACCTACAACACGCCCGCTCATCACCCCACCCACCCTAACAGACCCCTGTCACCACACTCCATCCTCATCACCCCACCCACCACACTCATAGCCCCATCTACCCTCTACCCCTCTCACAGCCCAATCTCCCCACCCCACCCCATCCCACCCTCACCCCACCACACCCTCCACCCCACCCCACCCCACTCACACCCCCTCCTCCCCACCACACCCTCACGCACCCCTTTCTTAGACGTTTTAGCTAAAATCTCTGGCTCTGGCACTCCAACCCAGGGCCCAGTGCCAACTTAGGGGCTGATAATGTGTGTGTGTGTGTGTGTGTGTGTGTGTGTGTGTGTGTGTGTGTGTGTGTGTGTGTGTGTGTGTGTGTGTGTGTGTGTGTGTGTGTGTGTGTGTGTGTGTGCGCGTGCGTGCGTGCGTGCGTGAACTATTCATCACCATCACATTATATTTTCAGGATAACTGTCCCACACAGAGGCCAAAAACCGTGGCAACGAACCCTGGTACAAAGAACGAGGAAACCATCACCAAGAAGAAACAGGGAAGATACATTTCCCTTTGAGAAATAAAATAGGGAGAAAAAAAATACACAAAGAGGAAAGACGAAAAATTCCCAGCCCTCCGCCTCAAACTATACGGGCCATTTACCTCTCTGTCACTGCCACTGCCGCATCCACACCCTCCCCACCAGTCCTTCACATGCAAGCACACACACACACACACACACACACACACACACACACACACACACACACACACACACACACACACACAAAGTTCAAATATATATGCCAGCACACGCACCAATAAACAACAGGCATATGCACTGGTTCCTTCACAAGCATACAGGCACAAACACACAATCAAGCACATAGAAGGACCATCACCAAACACAAACACAGGTTTCATCACAAACCAAAGTCTTCACACAAGCACAACGGCACGAACACACACAAACAAGCAAGCACACACAGGAACCGACGCCAGACATAAGCACAGGCACTGAGCACAAGCACACAAGCACAAACACAAGCAAGCACAAAGGAACCATCGTCACACACACACACACACACACACACACACACACACACACACACACACACACACACAAACACACACACACACACACACGCACAGGACCCCTCGCCAGACACAAACAGTCACACAGCAACACCCCCGTATCGGTAGGTCAAGCACACCCAAGATACATCACCAGACGACATGCACCAAGGCACAGACACCAAACACACACACACACACACACACACACACACACACACACACACACACACACACACACTACCACTGCCGGACAGAAGGCAGCACACAGCAACAGCCAGTATCGCCAGGTCAAGAGCAGACACACAAGACCCCCTGCCAGACAAGCACAAACACACGCAGGCCCACCACCAGACACAAACACACACAAATAAACACAAACAAACACACGCAGCAAGAGCCCCGTATCGCTAGTTCAACATCAACAACACAAGTGATCACATTCACAAACTTTCTCCAGCCCAACCTATTCATTCCGAGGACATGATCTTTATTCTTGGTGACTCCAGAGCTTGTATTCTCGTAGGTTAAGAACCCTCCCAAACACCTCTTCCTTAGTGATTTCTTTTTGGATATGGTTGGTTAATATCCTTTTGTACGTTATTCTTGAAGAGTACGGCGGTATTGCAAAGGATTTATTTGACACAGGAGCGTACAGTAAGGTGTAATAAACAAAATAAATGGCTTACCCTAATATTTTTTATCTTAATGTAGGCTATATCTAACACCTCAAGCTCAAAAAGTCTCTACTGAAACCCCCCTCCCCCCCAAAAAAAAAAAAATCGTTTGGAAATAACAAGAAAGGAAACGTCATCTGTTTGAACGGGCTAAGTTATGCTCTGGAGTGTTTATATCCTTGTCTTCACTCACACAACTGAAAAAAAAAAAATGAATGCTAAATGTACCAAAAAAATATACATGATAATAATTTACTTCTATGGAGATTTTTTTTAATATTCAAAATTATATAAAATCGGTCTCTGGTTAATATGTCTCACTGGCGGCTGAATAAAATCGTCCAGCGTTACTTAAAATAGACCACTAGAGCTGTCCTGGGCATAAAACGGGTTAAGATCCTTCAAGAGTGTACCTCCAACTCGACTCCACGTGTTCCACCAGTATAAACTCCCCGGAGTACTCATATGTGCGGCAAAGGGATAAGCAGGTAAAGCGGTTAAGTGTGCGGTAAAAGGATTGGGAGACAACGCGGTCAAGTGTGCGGTAAAGGGATAAGCAGTGAACGCGGTCAAGTGTGCGGTAAAGGGATAAGCAGTGAATGCGGTCAAGTGTGCGGTACAGGGATTAGAGGCAAGGCATATACTCTTACAACTATGAACAAGCGAGCAGCAAGCAAACGCGAGAGGCCATTTGAGTGCTTTAATTGCTTGTCTGGCGTGGGGGGGGGGAGGGGAGGGGAGGGGAGGGGAGGGGAGAGAGAGAGAGAGAGAGAGAGAGAGAGAAGGGGGGGGGGTAAGTTGGCAACCCAACTCGCGCGTGTCTCCACCAATCGGCACTGGGCTCAGGTGGTTCTTTGATCAAGCCATATTTCAGGCAGCACTGGGTCTGGGTGCGTGGCCTGGCACTCCATCCACGACTTTAACTAACGACACGTCTCACCACACCACCACCCAAACACGACCCAATCCTCAGGCGAAGTCAGTAACACCACTTGCCTTGTAACTCACTTAACCCCTTGAACGAGGTGACGCCTCTTTGCCCGAGTCGTAAAACATAGGAATATTAGAGCAACGTCAGAGTATCTTGTTATTACTTCTTCTTGGAGGAAACACTGAAATATTCTTCCACTACATATAACCATTAACTCTACTAGGCCAATTTTCACAGGGCATGGTCTCATGGTCCCTCCCCACCACCCCAATTCCAGCTCATCCCACCCATTACTTTGTCCCCTACGCCTATTCCTTCAACTCCCTCCCCCGACACTTTAACTCCTACACTACATCTTGAAATAAACCTTCACTACACTCATACCACTAACCCTGCAACCCCCATTTCCACAGGGTACACTTTACTGCTCCAGCCCCACCACTCACGTACACTTCAACCCTGTCTACCCATTCCATTACACACTATGGCCATTTTTTTTTTTTTACCCTCCCCCTTTTGACGGCTTCACGACACGACACAGTTACGTGGCTGACAAACAGACATCTTTAGGTTATTCTTACTATTTCCAGGCGATTCTATTTAACTCAGGAAACCCGTCTTTAATCTGCATGAGTTCTTATAAGCACATTTTAAAGTCTCTAATTTGTACAGTCTTCCTTAAGCCGGGTAAATGCATCTGAAGTCCCCAAAAAGATAATAAAAAGTACACATCATTGCAGAAAAGTAGCGAGGCTGAAAAGTTGTACTACAGCCTTAGCAAGAATAACGAAAAATGATGGCGTTATGGGGGTGAAAGGGTTATTTCCGAAACGCGGTGATTATGGGCCAAAAAGAAAATGACAAACGTGATTCCTCTATCTTTCAAGCCCTGCAGCCCGAGGACGCCGTAATAAATTGAGCTCCTGGTATCTTCAGTCTCTCTCTCTCTCTCTCTCTCTCTCTCCTTCTTCACACTGCCACTGTAATATGCACCCTTTTTAACCCCTCTGGTGGGAAAGCTGGTAATGGGGGAATCTCCTAGGCCGAATATTCTCGTTTGGCAGTAGCAAGAATACAATAAAGAGAATATCATCGTGTTAAAGGGGTTAAAGATTCAATTATCATCCTTCAAAGTCTCCCTCCCCACACACACAACCCCCCCCCCTACACATACACACACACACACCATAAATGCTCTTCAAAATCACCCCAAAACACCCTCCCCCCCTTTCACAATCTAAATGCAGCAGTTCCGCTTTACGCACACCCAAACTGAATCTCGATATGTTTTTACGATCCTCCGCTAAATGGCTACGCACCAGAACCAAGCCCGCACCGTCAACACAAACATCAAACTAAACATCATCAAAGTGGGCTGTTTATTACGACGGGACTTTACTATTAAGCTTGTGTGTGTGTGTGTGTGTGTGTGTGTGTGTGTGTGTGTGTGTGTGTGTGTGTGTGTGTGTGTGTGAGAGAGAGAGAGAGAGAGAGAGAGAGAGAACGAATGTTTAAAATATACCAAAACTCTGTCTCTTCGAAGAGCTTATCTTAACCCCTCCGCCTGCCACCAAAGCACGTGTATCTTTTGCGTGCTTGTGCAACGATATATATATATATATATATATATATATATACACACACACACGAACATTTATAAGGATGATATCAGACTTTCCATTTTCGTTCTTACTACCTACAGACGATTTTGTAGTTAACGGATTGGGAAAGGGGTTAGCAATTGTTGATTTTTTTTCATTCCTGCTGCCGTCAGTCGAATCTGTACCGTTCGCGATCTCATGGAAAACGGGATAGGATGTAAGACTGACATCATTTTATTTTTCGTTCTTGAAATCATCTATTTTCTGAAACTAGAAAGGTGACGTCTTGCAATGAAGTGACTTAAGTTGAAGGATCGCCTTTCTTAATGGTGTGGATTTATGTGAGGCCCTGGTGACGAAGGGGTTATATTTTGGGGTCACCACCTCGTAGCAACGAAATAATGGGTTCGGTTCTATAAAGGGGTTAGAGTTAAGGGTAATGTGGTAAAACGTGCTTGATTTAAAGACGATCTATAGTACCAAATGGGTTTTAGGGAAGACCTCCCGTAATGAAGGAGCCACATTTAGGGACAACTCTCGTACTTAAGGGGCTGGATCACCTCTCAAACCCAGTTGACCTAAAAAAAAAAATCAAAGTAAACCCAGCTGACCTAAAAAAAAAAAATCAAAGTAAACCCAGTTGACCTAAAAAAAAAAAATCAAAGTAAACCGAGCTGACCTAAAAAATAATATATATCACATTTCAAACTAAACCCGGCTGACCTTCAAAAAAAATGTCGAACTCAATCCAGCTAACCTTAAAAAAAATCATCCCAAACTAAACCCAGTTGACCTAAAATAAAAAAAATCTCAAAACTAAACCCAGCTAACCTAGGCTAAAAAAAAAAAAAAAATGTACTCAGATGCAGTAAAGGTTTGTCCGAATGCTTACCCGGCGTGACTCTCGCCTTTACGGAAATAGCGAGTGACTAAGCAAAGAGTACCACTGAAAAAAATAAGAGAAAGTCAGCTGGTCACAGTGAGGTAAAAAAAAAACAGCTGTTAGGTCATCGCTTACTTCGAAGTGTAGAGAAAATTGTAAAATACTGCTATCCACAAATGCAGGAACAAAAATATTATTTATTATTATTATTATTATTCTCTCTCTCTCTCTCACACACACACACACACACACACAAAACTGGAGCAACATTCGTTTTAACATCACCACATCGACATCACAATAAAACATAAAACCTCCAACAACAAAAAGATAAAAGAAAGAAAATATAAAAACGCGAAAACCATTTATGTTAGTAGCCTAACAAAAAAGAGGAAAACTAAAGATAAAATAAATAAATAAATAAATAAATAAATAAAGCCTGAGAGCGACCTAAAAAAAGAAAATTGTAATAGTGACCTAAAAAATATACTAGCAACTTGAGAGAGAGAGAGAGAGAGAGAGAGAGAGAGAGAGAGAGAGAGAGAGAATAAAATGTGCTGCGAGTCTCCTGGGAACCTGACGTTTTCCCGACCTTGCCACTTGCCGCATAACCCAATCACCGTTCACCCCCCTCCCCCTCCCACCTCCCCTCCGCCTCAACTCCCCTCCCTTTCACTCCCCTTCACTTCCCGCACCCCTCTTCCACCCAATCTCAAACGCTCAATTCCTTTTCCCCTTCCCTCCCTCCTTTTCACCCTTCTCAGTCGTCCACCTCCCACACCCCTCTTCCTCTGCCACCTCTCGTTCCCTGTAGTTACACTTCCCCTCTCTTTCCCTTTTTCCCCTCCCTTCCCCAAGCCCTCTACACCTCCCCCTCTCCTTTACCTCTTCCCCAAGCCCTCTACACCTCCCCCTCTCCTTTACCTCTTCCCCTCCCTTCCCTCAACCCTCTACACTTCCCCTCCCTTCCCCAAACCTCCATTTTTCCACTTCATCTCCTCTTCCCTCTCCACCCTCTCATTTCACCGTCCATCTTCCAATCCTCTCTCTCTCTCTCTCTCTCTCTCTCTCAAGCTCTTATCACGTCACTGTCCTTTTCTCCAACTCGTCTTCGCTCTTATATCTATTCGTCGTCCAGACTTCACATCACTCTCAATTAACCTTTGCGCTGCTTTGAACACAGGTAGTATTTTCCACGTTGAAGCAAGACGATTTTTTTTCTTTTTCGCCTGAGAGGATTTATTTGGCTTGCTCTGTATATTTGTTTTTCCCTCTCTCAGTTTCTTCATCCTGCAACACATCTTTCCTCGAAGTCAATAAACATTTTTTTCCTGCAACATATTTTCCCCATCAATACTTCACTCACAGTCACGCTAATGCAACTTCCTACACACACAAAAAAAAAGGGTGATTAACCTTCATACTTTTCCTCTCATACATTTTTTTCGTTCTTTCTTTCATTATATTTTTCCTGAGAATTTGTTTCTTCATTACTTGTTTCTTCTAACTTGGCTCAGTATAATTAAGTTGTTTGTATTACCTTTATTTCACACCATTCCCTCAACAATGTGCATCATCCACCTCGTATCTTTCCACTCACCAAGGGCAGTATCCTGGTGCGGTTGGGAAGCTTAGTAACACCTCCTTAATGGTTTATTTCTGTATGTGCTCCACCACTCTATTACTGTATTATATTCATGCAGTCAAAGAAAATATTAGAAAGATATAAAAAGACAAAACGAGAATATTAATGGGTCCTTTGGAAAATAAATAATTAAGGAAGAGGTGTTAAAGACCTTCCTCAAAGCGACGATTATACGGGTCCAACTATACTTCGTCACACACACAAGCATCATCCTACCTCACATAAACTTTAACCTTATTTCCAAACCTTAAATCTTCAGAGGATGGTACGTCACCACCAAGCCGAGCAAAATCGTAAGTACATAGTTAAAATTAAAGTTAGCCTTCACGTTTTGGAAAAGTTAGAGACTGCTGTTATCTTAGAGAGGACAGAAAATTACAAAATCATCCCCCCAAAATAGCGTCGGGCGATAGAGAATGAAATGGCTGCAGATAAATGTCACAGATTCTAAAATGGCCTACAGACCATTAACCCCTTCAATACGATGACATAGTTTATGCTATACCTTCCATGAACTCTTCTCTACAAGGGGGCTCTCCGAAACTCGGAAATATTCTCTTGAAGTAGCATAAGAAAAAAATTAGTCAACGGACTGAAGGGTTAATATTAGTTTCTTGGGGAAGTGACCTAATTTGCAGTTAGGAAAAAAAACGTAAGGATAGATACAGCTTCATATTATAACTCTTAACACAGCATATGCAGACGAGACACAGCCATACGAACAAACAACAGATATGAGGCATGGTATAACAGGAGAAATCACATGGAAAATAATGATAAACTTAATGAATGGATTACTCTGCAGTTCATTCATTAACCTGGCGGATATTTTCGTCCTTCTGAACTTATTTCCCGTAACTTAGTGTCATGATAAGACACTTCATCCTTCCCACAGCACTACTTTGTGACTAGCATCACATTCTGGTGTTTGTTTTTTGTTACAGTTCAGCATCAGAGGTGTAGAGATGTTAATCTTACGCCTAGTTGAAATGAACAAAGTATAGGTTAAGTGTTGCACATACCTGATCTGGATGGGTAGGGTGAGCTTGGGTCGTAGCTGGACGAGGACATAGGTGACATGCCGTTGGATGGGTGGCCGCCAGACCCCCCGGAGAGCCCGTTGGAGCTCTGTGGGGGCGGGGACAGGGAGTCGATGCTCATGGCCCCGGGGCTAGGCGACCACTCCACCCTATCCCCATGAATGCCATCGCTTCTCGGCTTTTTTGGGTTCACGGAGTAGTCGGAGGGCCCTGAGGGGGAGACGGGGGGCTCACTCTTGACCATGATGCCCAGGGGGGAGACAGGGGACCTGGGGACTCCACAGGGGGACTCGCCCAAGAGCGGGGAGCCGCCCGTGACGTAGGGGGATCCTTGTGGGGATGTGGGGTCCATCTTGGGGGAGACGAGGGAGTGGACGAGGGGAGGTTGAAGGGGGGAGCGGCCACCCATCAGCCCGCGGCCCCGCAGATTGGAGTCGCGAGAGAACTCCATCGTCACGCCCACACCATCACAACCTGACGAAGGAGAAAAGAACATGGTGAACAGGTTGAAGAGAACGTATATAACATAAATGAACAGCAGGGACATAACGTGAAATGAACAGGAGAGTTATAGAAAAGAAACTGATAATAGTGTGAGCTAAAACAACACACCACCACAACCTGCAATGGGAAGTGGACGTCGTTGAACAGGTAGATCAGGTAATGAGCAACAGGGGCAAAAACAGGTAATGTACAGTAGAAGCACACACAGCTTCACACCATTAACCTATCATCACCACGGCACGAGAAGACAAGAGAATATGGAAATGGACACGAGCTGAGTGTGTTACATTTTTGCAAACGTAATATTCTTTTTTTTTTTTCTTTCATCACCACAGTATAGGGGAGTGAGAAAAATGTATGCCAATTAACAGAACCGCCAACCCCTTTTTTAGTACCGTAATCCCTGACTGCAGAACAAAGGACAAAATGAACAAACTTAAGGGATTTCCGTTTCAATCCACTTCTTCACAGACCGCATAACACGTCAGAGAACACGGTGAACATAAAAGGTGCTAGTTCATTAACAAGGGCAGCAAAAACAAGAACAAAGAGCAGAGGTTATATTTTGTTTCACTTCATTAACAGCTGAACAGAACATGGAACACGGTAAAGAATAAGATGAACAAATCGAGAAGATAAAAACGTGATACTGATCCTAGAACTGAGAACAACTACTGGTTATCCTAGCAGAACAAACATTAATGAACATGGTACAGAGAACAGGAAGACATAACAAATGCTGATATAACAAAGATCGCCTTGACTACTTAGCTCTGTGCACCAGTGCCTCAAAGCACACACACACACACACACACACACACATCCTGCTGAAATTACAATACGTCTACCGTTCATAAAAATATGATGGGAAAACGACGAAATGAGAGAGAGAGAGAGAGAAAACAAACACAATAAACGATCAAATAAAAGCCAATATTCCCAACACAATGACTATTACTTAAACAATTTCCTTCTATATCGTGACAATACACAAAAGAAACAACTAACGGAAATGCAGACAAATAACTCAAATTACCCTAAAATTATAACATTGTACGCAGCAATGAGAAAAAAAAGTCAGCTCCTTTATACAACGCACCAAAATACAACCAAACACGAATAAAAAGACACCAGAATATTGCAAAAAGGTCTCATACATCAGCAAAAAATATAACCATCAAATATTAGAAGAGAATATAACTGAGCACCATATATTAAAGGCTGACCCCTTAACTAAATAAAGAACATTATTTTGTTATTACCAAGAGTTTAATACGTGTTATGGGTTAGTACGTTCATTAACCCCTTCATTCATCCCAACCTTAAATAAAATCGTCTGGAGGAAGAGTCTGTTTAACCTCGTCTGACAAAGAACCCAAACCTCTTTCAGCTCGGTTAATGGCCGAATGCTGTCGGACTGGAAGATAAATATGACAAGTAACCAAGGAGACATTTCTGCCTCATAACTAAGACACCGAATTTCACGCAGACTGGAGGATAAATGACTACTAACCAAGGAGACGTATCCCAGTTCCCTCCGATGAAAAAGCACACCAACCATAGTAAGAGAATGAACAATAATACCGTCATGGTAGTCAAGGAATATACTACACAAACTGACGATAAGATACACAAAATTATTCACTTCACATCATCAGCTTTTTATCAGTATGGACAAGCCGCTGTTTACCTTGAGAGAGGGAACTAAATAGTCTGAATAAAAACCTTCTTATCTCCACTATCTCAGCCTTGGGTGGAGGGTCAGACGGAGCTTATTAAAGACTTGGGGGGATAATATTGATGGTATCTCTGTTCGTACACTACGGTGGAGCCTTGAAAGAGTGAGAGACAGGTTAATTGCTGTGTGTGTGTGTGTGTGTGTGAGAGAGAGAGAGAGAGAGAGAGAGAGAGAGAGAGAGAGAGAGAGAGAGAGAGAGAGAGAGAGAGAGAGAGAGACCCTCCCTCAACATGCAAGCGCGCGCGCGCACACACACACACACACACACACACACACACACACACACACACACACACACACACCCCCCCCCCCACACACACACAAAACTCCCAACACACTCACACCACCCTCCCCCTCCACCCACACACACAAACCACCCAAAAAACGAAAACCTTCAATCACCTCAACACCGATACATAAAGACAAAACACAAGCTTCATTCCGCAACGTCCATCGCACAGGTATGACAGGAATAAACACTACTAGAATTTTGCATCGTTCGCACACCGCCCTGCCTTCTCCTAAGCTGATTAAGGTAGAGCGAGAGAGGCGGGCAAGCTTTTATGTGTAGATAGGTATTTGATGGAAATGTTGATAAATCGTGTTATTGTGTGTATGTGGGAATGTAGTTATTAATAATTTGGGTTCACTGACACCTGTAATTGTGCGTTTGGTAGTGTTTGTTATGTTGATGATTATGATTACTACAACTACTACTACTACTACTTTATTATTTTTTTTTACAGTTACGACTACTACTACTACTACTACTACTACTACTACTACTACTACTGCTGCTGCTGCTGCTGCTGCTGCTGCTGCCACAAACAAATTGTTTCCACGTCGCCCTTCCCCCTCAATTTCAATGCCGTCCCCCCCAACTCACACACCCTTCTCTCATAGACCACTCCATCCCTCCATCTCATCCTCGGCCTCCTCCCCCTCCACCTCATTCACATACACTCTCCTCATTAGTCTGTCTCTCCGTCTCCATCCTCTCCACATGACCAAACCACCTCAGTGTATTTCTCCTAATTCTTCCTATCACATTCACATCCACACCACAGCGCTCCGTATTATGATTATCATCATCATTATATTATTATTATTATTATTATTATTATTATTATTATTGTGTGATAAGCATTTTTTGCATTGTTGATACTGTGATGTGTTCCAATGTATTTAATAATTTGCAGTCATAATCACGGTTAAATGTGTTTTAGTTAATTTTTTTAAAACTAATAATACACTACGGCTGTTACTATTACTGTGTGACTGATATCTGTTGCCTCATTGTGTGTGTGTGTGTGTGTGTGTGTGTGTGTGTGTGTGTGTGTGTGTGTGTGTGTGTGTGTGTGTGTGTGTGTGTGTGTGTGTGTGTGTGTGTGTGTGTGTGTGTGTGTGTGTGTGTGTGCATTTATTAATTTCGCTAGAGGTCATTATCAGGCTCACAGGTTTTATTTGCTTTTGTTTGTGTTGTTAGGTTACATTATTATTATTATTATTATTATTATTATTATTATTATTATTATTATTGTTGTTGCTGTTATTATTATTATCTTTAATTATTATTATTATTATTATTATTATTATTATTATCAATGATGAAAAAATGCACAAACAGACTTTACACACAACCTACCGGTTTCACTACCATGGTGGCACTAGCCTTATTTGTTATCACGTTATTTAAGCCACGACACACAGGATATGCGAAAGGTCAGATGGGGACAGTATTGCTGATGCTTGTTCCAATTGCACAAGCACAGAAATACAAACTCTACTATTACTACTACTGCTGCTACTACTACTACTACGACTACTTCTGATATTACATTATCATTTTTTTCGATTACTGTTGTTGAAAATATAACCTATATAGATTTTTTTATTGTCCTTACTGTTGTTGTTGTTATTACTGTTAACAACACTCCAACACACAATGCATTTCGTATTAAATCCATCCATAAATAAAATTATGAACTGCAACATCACAAGCGCAAGGGCCCTGGCCTAGGTTACTTAGTCCCGATTGGGCGAGTGACCAGTCGCTTTTTCCTGAGTGGCATTATGAGCAATTAACCCAACCATCACTCGAATTTACACCCTCATGGGCAATTAGTTTCCCCCTAAACTTCATTATATAGCAGTTCAACTTTTTTATTTTTTAAAGAAAGAAGGACACCTGTAATCTGGCGTATGGATTTTATTTGCTTTCCTTCCTCTGTTCATTTTGTAAAAAAGAAAAGTCAGGTTGGAGCGCCATAGGCCACTAGACCACCAAGAGTTTATGTGTTATTAGGCTAGCGTGCGTCACAAATGGTTCCCTGGGTTGCATTTCGTAAAACCATCACTATGTAGAAGCTCATCGTATACCCCTATTCATATGGACGTCAGTAGGTTACAAACACACCCACAGAAAATACACACTGAAGCATCTGTACACTGATGCTGGTGGACAGAGACAAGGAGAAAAAATACAGACGGGCTAGTGATGGACAGAGAAAAATAAACACAGACAGATAAGATACAAAGATTAATGTATAGACAGACAGGCGTGTATGCAGAGAGAAAAAATAGAGAGGATAATGACGGCTGCAAAAAAGTTCATAAATAAATACAGATATATAGAGATACAAAGATAAATGAGAGACAGACAGACGTGTATGCAGCGTCAGACATAGAGATAGAAATGCAGACACGTATACAGACAAACACAGACATGGACAGATCAATAAACAGACACAGACAGACGTGTATGAGAGAAAAGCAGACTCACATATACAGATAAATACAGATACAGACAGACAGGTACAGGTCAACAGACAGGCACAGACAGACCGCCAGACACACTGCACTGATTAGAGATAATACCTGTGTGTGGATAATCCGTGTGAGCAACCTGACTGTGTAGGTCTAATTAACACGCACACACTAGCCATTCTCATGTGTAGGTAATTCCTCAACGTGTAGGTAAATCGTGCCTACATGTGCGTTAATAATCCCTTTGTTTCATAATCCACGAGTACATGTGCGGAAAATCCATGCACATGTGCGTTATAATCCGTGTGTGTTGATAATCCGTGTGCACAAGGGCGTAGACAATCCCTATGTTTATGTGCGTAACTAATTCGTGTGTACATAACCCCCTTACGTAGATAATCTGGGTGCACATGTGTGCTGATAGTTCGTACATGTACAAATAAACTGTGTGCACATGTATGTGTACACTGATTATGTGTACATGTACGCAGACATTGTGCGTACATGTCCACAGATAATCCGAATGTACTTTCCTGGGTGATTAGAGCGAAGAGGAAGCAGTGTGATAATCCTCTCTCTCTCTCTCTCTCTCTCTCTCTCTCTCTCTCTCTCTCTCTCTCTCTCTCTCTCCTGGATAAGGTTTGAGCTCAGTTAGTATGAAAATCAAAAAGGATTATCATACTCTGTGTGATTTATTTATAACTCTTATCAATGACTTCAGTTTACGTAAAGATGAAGAGGGATAATAAAAGGAAGAGATGAAAGAATAATGATCATATGAAGGGTGACAAAATAATGATGATGAAGAAAGACATAATAAAAATAATAAAAGTAACGATAATAATAAATCATCATCATCGTCATAAATCACACCAAATACAAACACATACATACATACATTAATATACATACATCATACATATGCATAATATAATATATACATCATACATATATACACAATACACACATATCATATCATACATACATAATATACAGACACCATCCATACATACATGTTAATACAATTCTTCACAGCATACATCATCAATGCTTGTAAGGCATTAAAAAAAACAATAATGCAGAGGAAAATTAAGTATACAGGATATATGGTAAGATTAACGAAGAGGAAACAGCAACATGGATAGCTGAGAGAGAGAGAGAGAGAGAGAGAGAGAGAGAGAGAGAGAGAGAGAGTTACTGAGTGTGCGTGCATGCGTGTGTCCTTGGCTTTGGATGTGATGAGGGGGGGGAGGGAAGATAGAAGGAAAAGTGTGTGTGGGGGAGGAGAGAGAGAGAGAGAGAGAGAGAGAGAGAGAGAGAGAGAGAGAGAAATGGGGGCGGGAGGCGAGGGGTGGGAGAGAAGAAAGAGAACGGGAAAAAGAGAGAGAAAGAGTGAAGAGAAAAAGAGTAGAGGGGGAAAGAAAACAGAGAGGGACAGAGACGAAGGAGGGGAGAGAGGAGGGGGGAGAAACGCGGGAGGGAAGAGAGGGGGGGAAGGGAGAGAAGGGAGGAAGGGGAAAGACAACAGAGACGGTGGGGGGGAGGGGAAGGCGGTACGAGGGAGGTTAAGAAACATTAAGGTGAAAACAATAAGCCCACCCACCATTAATTTTCCTCCTCCCCTCCCTCTCTCCCTCCTATCTCCCCCCTCTCCCCTCTCTCCCTCCCCTCCTGCACCTCTATCGACAACTACTATTCTTGGCGTGACCATCCTGGCAGTCTAAGGGTACATAGGTGGAGAATCGTCTACCCCGTGAACTCGGTGGTGTCTCTTGTTTAGTCTATTCTTGTTATTTCCGGACGATTTGACAAGCTGGGAAAGGCCTGTCGTACTAAATGGGTTACACAACTACACAATAACCTACCTACCTACCAACCAATCAATCTATCTATCTATCTGTCTACCTGGTCAGCCAGCTCCCTACTCAGGTAAATATCCACATGACCTTTTCTCTTCACATAAACCCTCAGACGCGTACCCACCAACACGCAAACGTACATACACACGCACACACGAAAAAAATGCACATGAGCACATACAGGGAATACAAACAACAATAAAGGTATACACATACAAAACACACTGGCGAACATTCAAACGCTCACATACACACGAATATATACATACATGTATACTCATATACATCAAACATACATAAAGGGATCAAGACAAGTTCACACACACACACACACACACACACACACACACACACACACACACACACACACACACACACATACCATGCAAGCATTCAAGGTTAAAGTACAAAAAAATTAGCTGAGTGGGTGAACGTTTAGACCGCGAGTGTGTTTTGTCTTTAATAATTAACTAATAACATATTCTCTCTCTCTCTCTCTCTCTCTCTCTCTCTCTCTCTCTCTCTCTCTCTCTCTGTCACCTTGAGCCTGGACTATCTCAAGGCAAACCGGGGTATCGAACCGTGACCCCAGTAATGTGAGACTGGGGCCCTTAACCCCCCTCTCTTCCTCCCCCCCCCACCACACACGCTCGCACTCACACGCACGAAACACACACGCACCCACCCACCCACATTCAAACACCTACACTCACCCACAACCACACACACATACACATACACGCACCCTACTACACACTTCCACACTCATCATCCACACCCACACACCCACCCACCTATCATTACACACACACACACACACACACACACACACACACACACACGGATTTTCATAGCCGCGATGGTGGTTGCAAGAATGAGAAATTTTATGGTTAGGATAATTTAATCTTTTTGTGGTGAATTGGAGTTAATTGTGATTTTTATGGCCGTCTCTGACTGTTAGTTGTGGCAGCTCATGTGTACTGTGGTAGTCGTGGTGGTGGATGTGGTGGTGGTGGTGGTGGTGGTAACTGTGGTAATGAAGATCTATAGTTGCTGTGGTGGATATGTGAACTGTGGTTGTGTGTGTAGTATAAAAGGTCATCATATTAAATTGGCTACATTAATTCAGTGACCCGTGGTTGTGAAATGTGGCTATAGTAAACTGTGGTGCAATGTGGTGGTTGTGGTGAACTAGAACTGCGGTTGTTGTATTCAGCTGTGTTGGCTGTGAAATGTAGTGGGTGGTGAATTGTAGTGGATATGGTGACTTTTTAAAGAGATATGGTGAATGATAACTGTTATGGTGAATGTACACTATATGAACTAGTAAGGCTTGATAATAATAATAATAATAATAATAATAATAATAATAGCAGTACCGAAACCCTACCTGTCTTCTCCACACGATAATTCACTCACACTCAAACTCACACCAAGTCGAAGTCACGCTTAATTTCACACTCAATTTACCCCCACCCTTTTCCAAACTGCAAATCGCTCCCCCATTCTCTTTATTTCCTCTGTAAGATCGTTTTTCTCCTCTTTTTCTCTCCATTTTTCATTTTATGGGTCTCTCTCTCTCTCTCTCTCTCTCTCTCTCTTACTTTATCATCCTTTCCACTTTTTTTTCGTACTTCTTCCTCTTTATCGTTCTCCTTCCTTCTCTAACCCCTTCCTCTCAATCACCTTCCTCTTATTCTCCTTCTTTACCGATTTTTTCTTGATCTCTTATTTTCTTTTTATCGCCTCTTTTTTCTTTATCGTTTTTTCCCCTTCCTTTGCCTCTTTTTTCCTCTTCTTCCTTTTTTTTTTTTTTTTTCTCACTTGTCGCCTTTCTCCTAATCCTTCCTCCACGTCACCTTACAGTTCCTTACAACGTACTCAAATTCACACATACCTATCGCCACAACTAAACTCGCACGTATTTTGAAGTCACAGGTAAACTGATGTCACACTGAAACAAGTCACACTCGAAGTAATTGTCAAACTATTCACACTCAACAATCCTCACACTAACCAAAATCCCATCAAACTTCAAGTCACACTTAAACTGATGTCACACTGAACTGGCCACAATCACCTGAAGTCACACTCAACTGAAGCCACACCTAACTGACGTCACGGGAGGCCAGTCACTCAGCCCAGATAATTGAAGTCAAGGTGGAGTAGGAGGAGGACAGAGAGAGGTTCGATGTCACGCTCCTGTGGTCCTGATGTCACGCTTATATGTTCCCTTCCAGGCCTCCTCACGCTAGCTTGGAAGTGGAGGAGGAGGAGGAGGAGGAGGAGGAGGAAGAGGAGGAGGAGGAGGAGGAGAAGGAGGAGGAGGAGGAGGAGAAGGAGGAGGAGGAGGAGGAGGAGGAAGTGGAGGAGGGAGGAGGAGGAGGAGGAGGAGTGCATGCCAGTATATGAAGAAATTAGGAAGAAACGGGGGGGAAAGGAAGAGGAAAGAAAGCAGGGAGAAAGAGGAGGAAGAAATACGAGAAATGAAAGAGGAGGGGAAGGCAAGGACAAAAGGGGGGAATATGAAGGAAAGATGGATACGAGAAGAAGAATAAAGGCCGAGAAAAAAAAAAAAAAGGGGGGGGGGAGATATAAGAAATAATGATGGATAAAATAAACGAAATAGAGATGGTATTGGGAAGCACAATGAGGCGAGAAAGAAAACCACTAAAAAATAAAGACAGGAACAAAGAAAAAATGAACAGAGCTAAGAAAAAACGAGAGGAAAAACAAGAAAGACGAACCCAACATTGCGTCAAGGAAAAAATAGTAGGAAAGAGGTCACACCGTCCTTAACCCCTTCGCTACGAGACTTCCTTCTACGATGACTAAGTGTCTGGCGTTCGGGTAAAAAAAAAAAAAAAAAAAAAAAAAAAAAAAAAAAGCCGGGCCAAAAAAAGTCATTGCATTGATAGGATTTGGGGAAACTCCATAACCTCTGCAATGCGAGAATATAAAATCGTTTGGTGGAAGGATGATAAAAAGACGTCATTTTACTACAAGAGTTACTTTCAGTTTCTTACTACCCCGTTCACTACAATGTCCTTCATGAAGACAATAAAGAGTCTGTTAATAAGAAGAAAAAACCTGACATCCTTTGGGAGTTAATTTAGTGTTCTGAGGAAGTCTTTATTTTATTTATCTATTTTTTTTTTTTTAGATACAATCATCACTGATCTACTAAACGTTCTTAACACTACAAAGAAGCATGCTTCCTGGTGTACTGAAGTGTGAATCTGTGCTGCCATTCCTTCATTTCTATTCCATGTTTTTGTTCTTTCACCTCAATTTTTTCTTCTGCCTATCACTTCCTCTTCTTTCAGCTCTATTCCTCACTCACATCAATTTATCTCTCACTGTGCCTGCCTTTCCTTTCATTTCCATTCATCTATATCGCCCATTCTTCATTCTTCCTTTCATACTCTTTCATTCTTTTCTGCCTTCCCTTTCTTCCAGTTCTCCTGCTTTCTCTTCCCGTCTTTCACTTCTGTTCTACCACTACTCTCTTAATTTCAACGTTTTTCCTTGTCTTTATTTGTTTGGCTCTTGTTCCGTCTTCATTACCTCCGCCAAGAAGGTCATGTTTTTGCCGGCGTTTCTTTGTTTGTTTGCCTGTCTGTTGGCAGAATTACTTAAAAAGTTATGAACGGATTCTGATGAAATTTTGTGGAAGGATGGGCCATGTACCAAGGAAGAAATGAAAAATTATGGGTCGGATCCGGAGAAACATCTCCAAAAGTTCTCACTGAATTTCAATGAAATCTTGTGGAAAGGTGGGCCAATGACCAAGAAAGAACTGATTAAGTTTTGGGGCGGATCCATATCCTGTATCCACGGATCCGGATGAGATTACGCAAAAAGTTATGAACGAATTTTGATGAAATTTTGTGGAAGGGTTGGCCATGGGCCAAGGAAGAAATGATTAAATTTGGGGGTGGATCCGGATCCGGATTCAAAGTATCCAGCACAATATCTCCAAAAGTACTGAACGAATTTCTGTGAAATTTTGTGGAAAGGTGGACCATGGACGAAGAAAGACTCGATTAAATTTGGGGGCAGATCCGGATCCGGATCCTATATCAACGGATCCGGATCCGGATCCCTTTTAATGGCAATGGCATTGACGGAGGTATGAGCCCTCTGAATGCTTTCTAGTTTCCTCAATTCTGTTTCTGTTCTACACCGCTCTCTCTCTCTCTCTCTCTCTCTCTCTCTCTCTCTCTCTCTCTCTCCTTTCCCGAACCTTTTCGCCAGTTTTCCTTGAACTTCCCCTCATATAATCAACCGACTTCGCCTTTTGGGGTCATTAGAGGAAATTTCCCCTCTATTCTTGACTCTCTCTCTCTCTCTCTCTCTCTCTCACACACACACACACACACACACACACACACACACACACACACACACACACACACTTTCCTAGCCGTCTTTCCTCTCACTAACTCTTTAGCAAAAATCTAAACTTGGTCGCATTTTTTTTCTTCTTTCGCGTTCTAAATTTTTTCAATTAGCTTTTTTTTAAAGCTAATTTGGACCTTTTATGGCATTCCAGTAAACCTTTCTCCATTTCTAGGATACATCCCCCCCCCCCTCTCTCCCTCCCTCTCTCTCAAATATCTCCCACTTTTTTCTTTTACTGATTCTATCGGATATGTTTATGTGAAGTTACACAACGTGGTGAATGTTTTTGGCGTATCCGAGAGCCAGGATTCCGGGGGCTTAAATGATGAGTGAATGGAAGCGTGGCCCATTGGATTGGGCAAATTCTGGCTGTCTGGACACTGCTACTCCTCACCCTGCCCTAGGGTGGGAAAAGAGGTCCGGATGATGATGATGAATGATGATGAGTTTCTTCTACTGTACAGTTTACTCGGCCGTTTTTCCTTATCTTCATGACTAACTCCTTTCTATGATAACTTTTCAGACTTTTCTTGCTCTCAAACTTTCATGCATTTTTTTTTACAGGCATTTCGACTAGTTAACTTCCTTTTCTAATTTCATTTCTGTGTTATTTTCCAGTAATAAAAAATGAAAATACAACGCTTCAGCCTTCATTATTCACACGTTATTTCTTTTCTGCCATCTTTGTTTTCATTACCAGGCACATTTCTTCATTTTCATTCCCTTCCCTTTTCCCTAACAGACCATAAAATTCACTTCCGTTCCTCTTTTCTTTCTTTTCAATAATTTTCTTCTGTAAAATACCGTTCTCGTCATTTCCAGGGCATTTCTTTAAGTCTACCTACATTCCTTTTTTTTTTTTTTTTTCCCCAAAGCAATCACTCTTCATCCCTTACAAAAACTTTTCTTTCTTTATCCATTTCTTTCTCAACATCTGGTACACTTTCCTAAGATAAATTTCTCCGTTTCGCTCTAAACTTCAAATTACTCTTTTTTAATTTAGTATAATTTCCGCCCCCCCCCCCCATTTTCACTTACAGGGCCTAAATTCTCTATTTCTGTATCTTCTTTGCCTCTTCCAACTCCCACTTTCAGCAAACCCTTTTCATCTTTGGGGAGACCATTTTCTGCAGCTTACTTTTCCTCCCGATTTTTTTTTTTTTTAGTCACTCTTTAATCTTCTCTAGAATTTACTTTTCTTTCTGTTTTCAATTTTGCTTCCTTGACCTTTACTTTTTTCTCTTCATTTCCAAATCATTTTTAAACTCCAGGTAAAACATTTTTTTTTTTTCCGGTTCAAGTTCCTCTTCTCCGAACTTTGTTTCAATTTCCAAAGTATTTTTACTCCCCTCGCCCTTTGATTCATTTCAAACCCTTATCGCCTACAGCAATTTCGTCATTTGCAGTTCTGTTTACTTCAACCTATTTCTTATTCCATGTGCTCTTTCTAATCTAGTATACAGCTTTTTCTCACTGTTTGCTCTCTTAAGTTCCTATTGTTATTCTCTTCACTTCCAGATTTTATTCATATCTACCATTTCTTTATCTCATTCCCCCCCCCCTCTTTCTACACCTCTTCTCTTTTCTCTCTATCCATGCCATTTTCTCTTTACACTTTTCCCCCATCGTTCTCCATGTCTTTTCACTATTCTCCCAGTTCATCCTTATTCCCTTCTTTACGGTGTCGTCTTGTATGGACTGATTCTTGCGTCCTCCATACGATTTTATTCAACTTACGAAAGACCTCTCGTAGTGAAAGGATGGCTAAAGGCAATATCTAAGCCCTCCAGTTTGAAAAGTCACTCCTAAATTGGAACCGTCTGGAGAAAGTATGAAGAAAAAGGAAAATAAGTAATCGAAGTGCCTGAGTTCCTGTCTGCCTCTAGCTTCAATATGACAAAAGATCTATACGCGCCCTCTCCCTTTCCCGATTCCCCCACCCCTCACACACACACACACACACACACACACACACACACACACACACACACGTCTGGGTTGAAAGAGAACGGTTTACGTAATATTATTATGAGAAGGACTTATGCTGATAAAAGAATCCCTGGAATGGAAATATACGGTCTGGATGGAGATATCCGCCTGTTCTCTCTCTCTCTCTCTCTCTCTCTCTCTCTCTCTCTCTCTCTCTCTCTCTCATGTACGTATGTATGTGTGTGTGCACGCCCGTGCGTGCGTGCGTATGTATGAATTTTGGGAGGGGTGGGGAGGGTAAAAGGGAGACAATTTCGAAAATGCAAGCCTGGGTACAAAGAAAACAGCTTTTGTCATTGTAAGATGAAGCCTCGAGATAAAAGTGAATATAAAATAGGTAAAAAATTATCCCGGAAAGTGAAAATAATGAGTCTTGCATAATACTGTTTCTGTCTGGGGAGGAAAGAAAATGGGATATATTACGTAAAAGTGAAAAAAAAAAAAAAAAGTAAAGTTGGGTCTAAAGAAAAAGGCTTTTGTATTATTAGAAGAGGGTCGCCGGGATGATAAAAAGTGCCTGAAATGGAGATACGGGACTGGATGAAAGCTGTGTCTTGAGTCTGGAGGGACGACTCTCTCTCTCTCTCTCTCTCTCTCACACACACATTGCTTGTTCTCTTCCCGACCCCTATAAGCCACTCAAAGGACGCTTTTTCTTCTCTCTCTCTCTCTTGTTAAGTGCCCATTTTAATATTTCAGAATCCCTAGTCCTCTCTTTCTACTCAAGTTTGCTTTTTGACATAACAATCCTTACTCTCCCCCCAAAAAAAACAAATAAAAAACAAATATACTCTTAGCTTATGTCAAATTTCCACGTCCTATTTCAAAAACTTGCGACCCAGACTACTTGTGTTTACGTCACACCTCCCCCCCCCCGTCTTTTCTTTAGCCTCTTCACTCCGATGGCGCATTTTAAGTTGTGGGAGCACCTGCAGGAGTGGCTCTGTCCGTCTGTCTTTCACTAACAATTGTCGGACGTGAGGTGCTTCACTCCCGTACATTTTAGTCTTTGGGGAAACAGCAAAATAACATACCATACCACAAAACACAATACCACATCATGCACCACGCTACACAATATCGCACAATACTACACCACACCACACAATACCACGTCACACACCACAGCATACAATATCACACCACGCACCACAGAACACAACGCCACACCACAGCACACCACTCCACCCTCACACACCATACCACACAAAATCACAGCACAGCACAGCACAGCACAGTACAACAAAGGTCTGGAAGCTCCCGCGTCTACTAATTCTACACCTGTTTAGGGTATTCGTGTTCCCTCTAGACGACCGTAATCCCTTTATGAGAGACTTTTAGACCCGGTGTTGAGATAGAGCGTAAAGTATTCCCTCCATCGCAAGACATCCCTTTAAGATGCATAAAAGCCGTCTGGTTGTGACTTAACCCCCCAAAAATCTAGAGATTCAAGGAGTTTACCGCTTCATTACAAACTTTTTATTTTCTTATTTTAAGTTTGGACTATATTAATGTTAGGTTACAAAGGTACATGTAATCCCTCTAGTTCGAACAGTCTACCCACAGCTGTATAATGTTGTCTAGTGGGAGCAGGAGATAAAAATGTTATGAAACTTTTAAAAAATCCACTTCCCAGAGTTTCATCCACTTCAAAGGGCCTCTTTACCTCCTTTATCCTTCTCTAATTCCTCAAGCCCTATAATTTTTCGAACCCAACAGGTTCGCCTTTTTTCTCTTCCATGTTCTTTTTGTTATTACCGACCCTACCCAGTAAAAACACATATACCCTTGCCTTCTGTCAGTCCTCAACATCATCTCCATTCAAAGTCTCTCTCTTGACGTTCTAAATGATGCATTCTCTTAACCCAGGCTCGCTTTTTTATAATTACTGTTCATCATCATCATCATCATTCTCCAGACCTCCTTTCCTACCCTAGGGCTGGGTGAGGTAGGGTACAGAAGAAAAAAAAATACGTATTCTTTTTATACATCCCCTCCCCAACCGGAAAAAAAAAAAAAAAGCCTCCGAAAGTTTTCCACTCTTACCTCCTTTCAAATTCTCTCTTGTAATTTCAAAAGCCATGTTAAATCCAGGTCCATGTTTCACAACTCCTCATTCTACTCCCCCATTCCCTTCCCCCCCCCCCCCAAAAAAAAAAGACACGAGGCGCCTGTCAACTTTTCACACTTACGTAAATCTAAATGTCGCTTTCTTTCAACACGGGCGACTGTGTACATCACCACACACGAACATACACACACACACACACACAGCTTCTGTCCACATCCCGGAGCTTTCTCTTCCATTCAAAGGACCTCTTTATTCCGTCAGTGCCTCTCACATAATTCCAAAATGCCGCACTCTTTCGACTCAGGCACGGACGCTTTTTTATTTATTTTCATTTTTTTTTTTTTTTTTTTGGGGGGGGGGCACAGTACACCCCCACCACAATGAACCTCCACCCTCCCTCAGCAACCAGATATATACTTGGCTTGAAGATTCCCAGTCTCGTTCAAAGTCTCTCTCACGATATTCCAAAAACCATAATATTTTCACTTCGTATTTTTTGCACCCACACTTGGTCCTCCCCAACCCCCCTTCGCCTCTGTCAATTTCAAAGTCCCTCGCCACTAATTTCAAAAGCAGTTTTCTTTCAAAAATTTTTTAGTTTTATTATTTTTCTTTGGGGGGGAGGGGGCAGGACTTTAGCTCACGAGGGTCTGGTTGTTTAGTACGTGGAAGCTGCATGACTGATGAAAAAATATGAAAAAAATACAGTCTTGGTGGTGAAGTGTATGATAGCCATGAGAGAGAGAGAGAGAGAGAGAGAGAGAGAGAGAGAGAGAGAGAGAGAGAATGTTCTACCCATTTCATTCTCTCGGTACAAAAGAATATACATGGATTAGAACTTTAAAAAGGTTTGTAAATTTGCCTTCAGACCCTTATCTCCATTTCCAAGGATTTCATCACATCAAGTACCTTCATAACTTCAAAAGCCCTTGTATTCTTTCAACCCAGACCCCATTCTCTCTCTCTCTCTCTCTCTCTCTCTACCTAAATAAACCTTTATCTATCTAACTATCCACCTCCATTTCCTCTCCCCACTCCATTTTCTTCCCTACCCCCTAGTTCTCCCAAAACCGCTTCCTCCTTTACTCTCTCTCTCTCTCTCTCTCTCTCTCTCTCTCTACGGAAGGATCCATGGTGGTGACGTCAGAGGAGTTGGCGCGGTTCCCATTGGTGGAGGGAGGGGCCAATCAGCAATCAGCCTTTAAGTAAACCCATCCTTCTTGCTCTCCCTCAGTCTTCCAGGCAACAAAATAAAAGAAAGAAAAATAAAAAGATGTACCGGAAACAACAGAGATGTGCGGAGGGAAATTGGCCTCTGTTGCTATCGCTGTATGTAAAGTAGCAAAGTGTAGGACAGAAAAAAGTACACACACACACACACACACACACACACACACACACACACACACACATTCACAAACTAAAACAAAAAATGGCGATCTATCAGAAGAGAGACGTGTGGAAGGAAATTGCTTCTGTTTCCATCTGTCACATTCTCTGGCTTTTATGGCTCTTTCTTAGCTAAATATATCGGCTGGATTGGGACGGAGAAGACAACAGTATTAACACTCCCAGGCTCCTAAAACAAACTCTCAACTGCGCGAAATCGTCTGGCGTTAGCTGGAAGAGAATGACCGGTACCTGAGCTGTCCCGACCATGCGAGGGTTACAAGGGGAAAGGTTAAAATTGTCAGAAGTGAAAATTTTAAAGCACACGGAGTAAAAATCAGTGTATGTGATTGGAAGAAACACAGATACGGGGAAGAACACTGCCTTTCTAAATGATGGTGAGGTTTTGGTTGTTGTGGTTCTTTGTATGTGATCCCAGTGCACGACAGGCTGATGCTGTCCTCCCGCAGTCCACTATCCTCCGTTCATGGGATAGGGAAGGAGCTGAGGAACAGCAAAGAACAATAACAAGGCGCGAACCATTAGAGAAAAAAAAAAGTAGATTATCGGAAACAACACAGATGAGTGAAGGGAAATTGGCCTTTGTTGTAGTCGTTAAAGGGGAAGGGAAAAGGAAGAAGTAAAGTGTAGTCCAAAAAAAAAATGAGTATAAACCACTGCACATCTATTGGTGTGTGTGTGTGTGTGTGTGTGTGTGTGTGTGTGTGTGTGTGTGTGTGTGTGTGTGTGTGTGTGTGGCCTATCGTCCGTACAAAGGTCACAGAACCCTGCACTACGATGACGTCTTTTTTTTTTTTTTTTTTTTAGCAAGATGAAGAGGAAGGAAAAACAAATTTTAAAAAATCCATACCTCCAAAGAATTCTATTTAACTAACGAGAGATTTTTCAACCGGAGAAGATAATTACGTAGTCTCACTTTTCTTTCGCTACACGGACGTTCTCCCAAGCTTATGAAAATCGTCAAGAGGAAGCAAGAGCAAAATGAAAACAAGTCACTAGCTTGTAGAGGTTAAGGTAGATATTTTTTTCTTTCTTTCTTCACTTTCTTTTTCTCTCTTTTTCTTTCTTTTTTACTTTCTTTCCTTTCTTTTCTTTCTATTTTTCTGTTATTCTGTTCCATCTTCCATCTCTCCATCTTCAACGCTGAGGTGTAGCAAGGCATGATACACTAGAGTATGGTGCTAATCAAGAAGAAGTGCTATAAAGGGATGCCGAGTCTTAGTAGTGTCCTTTTAACGCGGTGCTCGTCACAAAGAAGTGCTATGGAAAGGGCGCTGAGGCTTAGTACTGTCTTATTCTGCCTCTGAGCCACGGGGAATAAGCTGCAGAAATGAATGAACAGGAACAAGGGGGAAAATAAATGAACAGGTACAAGGGGGAAAATAAATGAACAGGTACAAAGGGGAAAATAAATGAACAAAAACAAAGGGGGATAATAAATGGACAGAAACAAAGGGGAAAATAAATGAACAGGAATAGAGAAGAAAATATATGAACAGGAACAAAGGGGAAAATAAATGAACAGAAACAATGGGGAAAATAAATGAGCAGGAACAAAGTGAAAAAAAATGAACAGGAACAAAGGGGGAAACAAAATGAGTCCACCAGTCTGATCATCGCAAAACAAGAGGTGTATTGGTAGTAAATGTTGCAACCCCCGGCTCATTTGAACGTGAACCCTGTGGACTGCAAGAACCTGAAGCAGCAGCTCACCATCTTCCTTTCGGGGGATGGGGCAAGAGTTGAGGGACGTATTAGCATCCGTGCAGGTCCTCCGTCCGGCTGCAGAAACGCCACCAAGGGAAAGCATAAAAGTAAAGTAGTAATGCGAATTTCAGAACCACAAAGCACAACACTGGCGGACTGAAGGCTCGCGGTTTAGTTTTTACAGGGAAATTACAGGGAAAAAAAAAAACAAAAAGGCAAGAGAATTCATCAGAGAAGAAAAGAAAACTAATTTGTAATCTGGCGTCTGGTGGCAGCGACACACAATCCGACATTCGTGTTACATAAAACGCACGTGTCAAGGCTTAACAAAACAGCCAGTCTACCCCGGCGACGTCTGCTTTAAGAGGTATTACGTAAACATGCTTGCCGCCCTCCCATTGGTCAACGCTGCAGTGACGTGGACCAATCAACGCCCATCAATCCTTTAGCGCCTTTCAATCACAGGACTTTATTTTTAGTTTTATTTATTCATTTTTCTACTACCGGATACTACTGTTCAGTTTAGAAGAGCACCCATGTAGTGGTATTGGCAGTAGCTCCAGGTTCACCTGAAACGTGACCCCAGTGGACTGCACGCTGAAGCTGCCCTCATCCTGCAGTCCACCAGCCTCCATTTGGGGGACAGTGAGGGGGTTGAAGGGCATTTGTACTGCCGGACAGTGAAGCTACTCGGTCAGAAAGGTACCAACACGTGAAGGCACCCTAGTAGTAATGTGGACGAATTAAGGCTGTATCCAACCTCTCTCCTTCGAAATCGCTCCGAACCTTAGGAAAATCGCCTGACAATAGCAAAAATACACCCATAATACGTCACGTGATTAAAAAGGTAAAGAAAAACGGTGATTACGTAAACAGGCAGAGAACGTTTGCCCCTCCCCCCCCTCCATTGGCTGAGGCTGGGGTGACGTGGATCAATCACTGTCCTTCCGTCCTTCACTTGTCCCTTCACCCCTACGGCGCCACACACTCCATATTCTTATTCTTGCTGCTGTGACACGATTTTACTCAACTTGAGAGAGATTTACAATTGTGAAAAGGACTAATGAAGACTATCTACTCCCTCCAGTTAGATGTCTCCCCAAGCTACATAACAATACCAGGTCGTAATAATAACACAAAACACATGTTAATATAGCTGAAAAATCAAGAGGAGGGGGAGGGGAGTTGGGAGGGAGAAGGGTGAGGAGGGAGGGGGAACAGGAGAGGGGGAAGGGTAGGGGGGAAGGGAAGAGGAAGGGGAAGGACAGGGGGAAGGGCAGGGGTGAAAGGGAGGAGGAAGGCAGAGGAAGGAGAAAGGGGTGGAGAGGGTGAAGGGGAAGAGGGAAGAGGAAGGAAGGTGGAGGGTGGGGAGACTCAAGGGCGTCTATACCCGAAGCGTGTGTTTAATTATTCCAGCCGTCATTTTTTTATTTATTGAGGGCTCTTTTCCAGCCTTGCAGGGAGCGTACAGCCTAGATTTCAAGCCCCCTCCTGCTATTTAATTACCAGCGACTCGGATTACCTTGCAGAAATGTCAATAAAGGCCCTGCACACTTGAACACTTCTTTTGGGATTTCATTTTTAGTTTTCCTAGGTTTTCTACATGTTAGAGATAACTTTCATTTTGATTCATTTTCTCATACTATGTTCTTCAAAAAGCACTTTACATATTTCCCTATGTAATCTCGTTTGTATTCATAATAATAATAATAAAATAATAATAATAATATTATTATTATTAATATCACGCCCATTATTGGAAACAATTTAAACACTGACTCGTGCCTTCTTGTTTTGGGATTGTTATATGGCTTCCTACGCTGTCTGGTGTGTGTGTGTGTGTGTGTGTGTGTGTGTGTGTGTGTGTGTGTGTGTGTGTGTGTGTGTGTGTGTGTCTTTACATATATATATATATATATATATATATATATATATATATATATATATATATATATATATATACAGTATATTATTACTTTGTCAAATATTAAGATGTTTTGCAAAGCTAAAAAACTGTTAGGCTGTCTTGTTCGTGTGTACATTTCATTGCATATTCTGCTTTCCTTCGTCCGTCTGCCATTTATTTAAAGTGTTTTTTACTGTCATAGATTTTCTTTCATACTCATCCTTTCAGAGCCCCCACCTCTCTCTCTCTCTCTCTCTCTCTCTCTCTCTCTCTCACACACACACACACACACACACACCTCGCCTTTCTTCTCCCACTCCCTCTCCCCTCTCATTTATCACCTCCCACTTCTCCTCCCCCTTTGTTTCCCAGTTCCCTCATTCCCTTTCTTTGTTCTCTCTCTCTCTCTCTCTCTCTCCATTTGGGTACACCTCAGGCCCAGACGATCCTTAGACGCCTATTCCCCCCCCCCACCCTTCCACCCACCCCCCAATTTATCCAGCCTCTCATCTCCTCAGCTCCCCCACCCTACCCACCCAACCTCGCTATCCCCACCCATCCGTCCCTTCCGCCCAATTACCTAACCTTTCATCTCCCCACTACCTTACCCACCAACCCATTCGTCTCCTGATGCAACTATCCATCAACACCTATTCATTTATTCATCCATTTCTACCTATCCACTCATGTCATTTATGGTTGTCTCCCCACCCTCCCTCCCACCCACACTTATCCACCCACACACCCATTCATCCAACACCCTCAATCACCCACTCAATACATCCTCCACCTCATACTCACTGACGTATCTATCCACCATCCATTAAACACATATCCACCCACCTACCTACCACACTCCACCCATCACATTCACCTCCACCCATACACGCACTCATCCATCCACCTATCATTCATCCACATCCAACCACACATCCATCATCCACCCTACACATCCACCCACTCACCCTTCCACTACCCACACCCACCCATCCACCGTCCCACTCACTCCCTCACACACCCCATCGGCGGACCATCTCGTGGGGCGAATTGCTTAAAGTGCCGAACTAACTTACCTTGCACATACACACACAGAGACTTCGGCACTTCAAAGGACGAATTAAGTTAGGGACGAAACTGTCTTTGGAGACCGAATCAGCCATTTTTTGCACTCTCTCTCTCTCTCTCTCTTTGAAACCGAAATCCTGTCCCTTCTTCCGGCCTCTCTTTTATCTTCCTCCCTCCCTTTTCTATCCCTCTCCCATTCTCTCATTTTTCCACTATCTTCTTTCCCCTTCCCTTTCTCTCTCACCACTTTACACCTCCGAATCCATTTTTTCCTTTCTTTCCTCCCCTTTCCTTTCTCTTCCTCCTCTTCCATCTCCCATCTTCCTTAACCTCCTTACTCAGCTCTCTCTCTCCCTTTCTCTCGCTCTCTCTCTCTCTGTCTCTCTCTCTAATGACCCCATTTTTACCTCTTCAAACCCTTTTACTCCCCCCACTCCCCCCGCCCATTTCCCCCTTCCACCCCTCTCCCACTCCCGCCTTATCTTCACTCTCGCCTACTCTCCTGCCACTCCTCTTCCCTACCTTCTCCCCCTCCTTTTTGCCTCCTTCCCCCTCCCCCCTCTCTCCCCTCTCCCTCATTCGTACCCCAAGCCTCGCCTAACAATGGTGTCTGGCCCTCCCACACCCACACCCACCTACACCCACCCCACCCACCTAACCTTTCCCATATCTCACTCATCTCCCCATACATACTTCCCTCCCCTTTACTTCCACCCATTCTACCCCCCACCTACCCCCTCCTATTCACCCCCGCCTAAACTCTCCTTTCTCACTCTCCCACCTACCCACATTCCTCCCATTCCATCCCATCCCCACCTACAGGCACCCATTCCACCTTCCCACCTAAACCTTTCTCTCCCATCCCATTCTTAACTATTTGTCACTATTTTTCTTTCACATTTTCCCCATCTCAACTCTCTCTCTCTCTTCTTTCTCTCTCCTTTGTCCCATTCTGCCATCTTCGTCTCTTTTTCCAGATCGTAAATCGCTTTCCAGGTCTCTTTAATCTCCGTTCTCTCTTATTTTCTCATATTTTTTTCACTTTTCCTCTTCCTTTCTCTCTCTCTTTTTCCTATTCACTGCTCATTTCCTCTACCCTCTTTCACTCACTTCAATTCCTTTCACCTCTCTCTCTCTCTCTCTCTCTCTCTCTCTCTCTCTCTCTCTCTCCACTATTAATCTTTTCTCCAATCCCCGTTTGCTACATTCATCCATCATTCCACCCTTTCATCCATCACTCCCTCCCTTTATCCACTCGCTTTCGCCTCCACCACCATCCATCTATCCACCCATTAATCTATCCATTTATTCATCGGTTATTCAGGAGGGATCAATCATTCTCACACATTCATTACCTTTTTTGTTCATTATTACATCTATTTTCATTATCGATCTCTAGCTGAACAACTTCCCTTTATCTATCTGCTCACCTATGTCGATCTATCAGTTCCTTGCATTCCTTCGTTCCTTCACCAATATCTATCTATCTATCTATCTACCTACCTACCTATTCACTATTCATCATCTTCCTGAACGGCCTTCCTTTGCTGGTTTATCTAGCTATTTTTATTCGCTACTGATTACTAAGGTGCACTCTTCCTTCGTTTCTTCACCTGCTTATCTATCTATCAATTTATCGACCTAACTATCAATCTATCTATTCATTACTCAGTACAAAACCTTCCTTAGTTCCTTGTATCTTTCTGACAATCTGTTCATTTTATTTATTTCTATCATTCATTTCTTCATTCCCATCCGTATTTACTTCTTTCCTTCTTCCTCTCCCTCCTTAATCAACCCACCATTCTGTTCTCGTTTTTCCTGCTTCCTTCCTTCCTTCCTCTCCTTCCTTTTATCCATCTACCAGTCAGCTCCTTCTCTTTACTTGCTTGCTTGCTTCCTTCCTGCTGCCTGCCTGCCTGCTTTCCTTCCTTCCTTCGTCCTTTCATTCACAATCCACACGTCAGTTTCATCTTTTTAGCCATTCCTTCTTTTTTTGCTCGTCCTTTCTATCTTTTTTTGCCTTGCTTAATCTTTCCTTCCTTCAAGCCACCTATCCACCCATCCATTCATCTTCCTTCCAAACTCCTATGCCACTCACCTTACTTCCTTACTCCTTTCCCACCTTATCTCCCTTCCTTTCATCAACCCATCCATCAGACATTACCCTGCCAGTAACTTTATAATGCCTCTAATACATATAAAATACAGCTGCATAATTGCACACATTAAGGTACAAATATGATACTTACAAACCTAAATTACACATGCATAAAAACAAACATACATTCACATACTTACATTGGTCAATTATTATATATATATATATATATATATATATATATATATATATATATATATATATATATATAGTGTGTGTGTGTGTGTGTGTGTGTGTCGGAAAAACCTTCGGGAGTGATGCACCTTGAATCCGAAAATCGTGAGTGAGAGGCAGCCGGACAGAGCAGTTCGCATAAATTTTCCCGCAGCTAAAAAAAACATTTGTTCAAATATTCTTTACACCTAATTCTCAGTACTTCTGGGATCATTATTAATACCCATGTACAGTATACTACACAGATCATGCATTAACTCTCACGGTGCGTTATTCTCTCAAGGCGTATTCTATCTAACGCCTGACGATTTTATGCAGTTAACAGTGAGTTACAGGAACGTGAATGTTAGTATACTGGTACCAATAACACTTCCATGGTCGCCACAACCACAAGTTACAATTAAAGCCAGACGATTTCATGCACCTAAGTGTTGCAAGAAAAATACAACTCTCACGTCTTCGCCATACCCAATACTCCGAGTCTCTTCAAGTGTACATACAGAACGCATGAACGAACTCACATTACATAAATCGCGTTACAGTATATTTATCAGCTTCGTAAAAATAAATAAATAAATAAATAAAAAGTAACATATTCGCCTTTTCTCATTTCTCCAAATCACTAGGATGATTTGTATAGACATGTATATATAGTTACTGACTGACCATGCATTGACTAACATATACAATGGAGATATATGTTCTATTCTCATGCAGGAATAATATAAACATTCATACATATTCGCCAACACTCAATTCTCCCCATCTCCGGGGCGTATTCATCTATACATATATATACACAGGGGTCGGGGACGCATTTTAAACACATTCACACCAACACTCTTTCGTTCACTTGTTAATTAACCAGTTTTTTCCCTCGTCCTGTAACCAAAAAAATGAAAAAAACTAAAAAAATATAAAAAAAAGTCCCTGCAACTTGAAAACATCCATTAAAAATATCGTGTTTATTTCCAAAACTTCTGATTGAAGTTTCTCTCACATTTATTTATTTTTTACGATTTTTAATATACTTTTTCCAATCCGGTTCGAGTTTTTGAAATAGGAAAGTAGAACGAGGTTGGCTCCCTTCCCTCCCCTTCACTGTCCCTCTTTATCTTTCATTTCATATTTTCCCCTCCCTTTCCATCTTTCCCTTCCTTCCCTCCTCTCATCGTTTTCCTTCCCTCCTCTCTTCACCTCCCTTCAATCCTTTTCTCGCCTCCCTTCCCTTCCTCAACTTCTTGTTCCCTTCCCTCCACTCACTTCCTCCGTTCCCTTCCACTCCCCTCCCTTCATCCCCTCCCCTCTCCTGTTTCCTTTCCTTCCCTTGATTCTCTTACTCTTCCATGCCCTCTTCACCTCCCCTCCATATCCTCACTTCCACTCTTCCCTCTTCTCACTTCCCTTCGTCCTCTCCCCTCGCTTCTTCAACTCTCCTTACCTCTTCCTCTCCCTTCTCTTATCTTTTCCCTTCCCTTCTTTTCCTTTCCTTTCCTTTCTCTTCTCTTCCCTCCCCTCCCCTTCTTCTTTTTCCCTCCTTTCCTTCCCTTTTACTTTACTTTTTCTCATTCCCTCTCTGCCACCGTTTCCTCTCCTCTCCAAATATAACACATACCCCTCATTCTCGTCCCCTCTCATTTTCTTTCTCCCCTTCTCTCTCTCCGTCCCTCCCCTATCCCTCTCTCTCTCTACCCTCAAATTTCAACATCTCCCCTCTCCGCTTTTTGTTACAGCCTGCACCTCTCCCCTCCCTCCCTCCCTCACCCTCTCACTTTCTTTCCTCTTCCCCTCCCCTCTTCCCTTTCTCTCCCCTCATTCCCTTTTATCCCCTCTGGCATCGCATTTGTCCTCCCTCTCTCTCTCTCTCTCTCTCTCTCTCTCGCATAAAGGGTACAAGGCCCTAAATTTAATCCCCCCTCCACTTTCCGCTCCTCCTTCTTCCCCCTCCGCCCTCCACTCCCCCCCCCCCAAATTCTGTTTCATAACACCCCTCTTACTGGAAGCTGGGTCCGTCTTAGCCCACCTCCCACTCCCTCCACCCCCACACCCGATCCATCCCACCCCCACCCGATCTCTCCCACCCCACCACCCTCCTCCTGTCCCTCCTTCTGTCTTTGTCTTTCATACAGTGCCCTCCCCTCTGTTTTCCTTCCTCTCCCCGACTTCTCTTGTCTGTCTGTCTGTCTGTCTGTCTGTCTCTCTCTCTCTCTCTCTCTCTCTCTCTCTCTCTCTCTCTCTCTCTCTCTCTCCAGCACAACATACACTACCACTGCCATATCTCACCCAATGACCAACAGCCTCCCATGAATCAAAAGAACTGATGTTTGTTTTCTTTTGTATTCCTTACTTTTCTTACCTTGTCTCCCCCTCCACCCTCCCTATGCTTCAAACCTTCCTTCCTTCTCTCTCTTCTTGCCCTCCGCTCCTTCCTCCCTCTCTTCCCCTCTTTCCCTCCTTTTCTCCTCCCCCCCCATTCCCCTTTCCCTCCTTCTCTCCTCCCCCTCATTCCCTCCATCCCTTCCTCCTTACCATACCCCCAAAGACCTCCAATATTTTAGCCCTTCTCCTCTAGTCAACCCCCTCCTCCCCCTTCCCTCTCACTCTCTTTTTCATGTCATCTTTTTTCCTTCTTTCTTTTTACTGAACCTCTGCACATGCTACACTTCCCCTTCCTTCCTGGTCTTCTTCACGTTCTTCTTCTCCCCCGTTCACACCATCCGTCCCTCACCCACTTCCCTCTTCCCCTGCGTCTAACATTCGCGCTTCTTCTCCATTTTCTCCCTTCTTCCCCATCCTTTCTACTCTTCTTCCCCTCCTCCTTCCCCCTCCCCCGCACTCAAGCTCTCTTTCCTACTATCTCTAACTTTCCTCTCCTTTTTACTTTTTTTCAGTTCTTTTCTCCTCTCACACACTCTCCCTCCCTCTCCTCTTACCTCACCACTTCCACATTTTTCTTTTTTCTTCCAACTCCCCTCCCCTCCCCTCCCCTCCCCTACCACCAGAGTTCTGGCTCCTCCTCCGCCTCCTTCGTCCCCTCCGGCTTCCTTCCTCTTCCTTGGATGTATATGTAGATCACTATGTATAAGTTTTATGTGTGTACAAATGTATTACTGTTTGTGACCTCTGTTTCCTATTCCATTCACCGATCTTGTGTACGTGAATATGTATATACATATGGTATATATCAGTATGCTCAAACAAATTCCATGTAACTACATACAACAGCACTCTTTATACTCACTGTACAGTTTAATACATGTATTACTGTATATAAGATTGCTAATTAGTCCACTTTAAAATTATTGACCAATCACACGTACAGTATATTGTAATCTAATATAATACATTAATAGGCTCGGGAAGATGACTACCTAAGTATCATCTTCCTTTTAAGATATTGTACAACTACTGTTTTTATATGTACAGTATTGTGTATCTCAATAAATGTATCAAATTCAAATTCAAATTCCTCTTCCTGTCCCCCTCTCATCTTTAGTCCATAGCAGCTCTTTTCGTCCTATATTTTCTGTTCATACTTCACTTTTTATCCCTTCATCTCTCTCTCTCTCTCTTTCTTTTCTGTCCGTCAAAACTGTCCCTTTTACAACTTTCCTACTTATTCTTCTCTCCACTCATTCTTACTTTCCTCTCCCTCTCCTCCCTACCCACCTCTCCCTCCCTCCTTTCTCTCCACTCCACTCGTACCCCACTCTTCCCTCCTCTTCTCCCAACCTACCTCTACCTCTCCCTGCGTCTCCTACTGTTTCCTCTCAATTCATCTCTCTCTCCCTACCTTCCTCACCTCCCTCCCCCCACATACCCCTCTCTCCACCCTCACTCGAAACATCAAAGCTTCTCTCCCCCTGCTTCTTCTGCTAAGCTTTCTCGCTCTACATCCACTCTCCTACATCCACATCTTCCAGAACGATTAATCCACACTATCCATCCACCTCGCTCTGTAACCACCTTCCACATACACACCATTTTCCAGGATAGTTCATTCATACTATCCCTCCACCTCACTCAACATCCACCTTCCACATCCTCATCGTCGAGCACAGTTCATCCATACTGCCCCTCCACTTCACTCCACATCCACAACACTTCCAGCACAATTCATTCATACGGTCCTTCCACTTGAGTGTGTTTTGTTACGGCATTCCACCTTGTCAGCCACTTTCATCCACAGCACACCCTTCCACCCTAACTTTCCTCTTCCACACTCGCCACAGAATTTTTACTTAACTTGCCTCTTGAAGCTTTCCTTAAAATATTACCTCACAACCCCCCCTACCACACACGCATATACATTCTCTCTCTCTCTCCCTCACACACACACACACACACACACACACACACACACACACACACACACACACACACACACACACACACACACACTCATACACCCTCACAGCCTCAGTCACCCACTCCACACCAATACCCCACCCTCCTACACCCAAACCCACCACCTTCACCAGCTCCCACCCAACCTCTGCTACCAAGAACCACTTCAACTTCCTTGTTCTTTCACCACTCACATCTTCTCCCCTCACCCCACCCACACCCACTTCCACCACCCCTACCCACCCACAGCATTCCAAGACCCACCACAACATTAATTTCCTTCCACCCCTACCCAACCTCACTCCCCCCACCCACACCCACACCACACGCCCCATCCTCTCTTGCACCAGACTCATTTTAACTTCATCTTTCTTCATACATTTCACACCCTCATCCACCCACACCCACCCTCACCTACACCTACACCCACACCCACATCGTTACCACACACCCCACCCTCACCTACACCTAAACCCTCACCACAAACCCCACCTTCACCTACAGTTATACCCACTCCCTCACCACACACCCCACCCTCACCTACACCTACACCCACACCCTCACCACACACCCCTCCCTCAACAAACAACACTCTCAACCCCCCCCCCTCATTACTCCCCTCACAACCGCACCTAAATCACACACCCCTACCCTCACCCACCCACATCTCGCCCTCTCAAACCCCCACCCACACGCCACCTCCACCCTCACCCCCACCCGGTCAGCCTTCACTCGTGTCAACTGATCAATACATGAGCCATTAGCGCCTTGCAAATTCTTCTGCAGCTCATTCTCCGCCTACCATCATTAATCACCACCACTACCATCATTATCACCACCACTACCATCATTATCACCAACACCACCACTACCATCATTATCACCAACACCACCACTACCATCATTATCACCAACACCACCACTACCATCATTATCACCAACACCACCACTACCATCATTATCACCACCACCACCACCACCACCAAAACCACCACCACTATCGACTATCACTATTACAACCAAAATTCGTCACCAATGCCATCAGTAATCACCAACAATTCATTACCACTACCACCAGTATCACCAACATTTCTAACCACCACTACCACCACCACCACAACAACAATCTATTACCACCACGATCACCCTTGCACCCCATATTCCAGACCAGCACTGACTCCCACAGCTATTAATCACAATCTCATCACCACTACCACCACCACCACTGCTACTACCACTACCACCATCACAACCACCACCGCTACTACCACTACCACCTTCACTAATTCCTTCAATACGGTCACGTCTATTTTCATTATTTCTTGTTGACACCACACAATCATTTTTCCCCCTGGTTACGATCTACTGTAGTGCAGGGGATAATTATGGCTCTACCTAACTCCCTAAATTAGATAAGTCTCTTCTAATCAAAATAAACAAGCCTGATTGTAGTTTGAATGTAGAGTAGTAGTACTAGTAGTAGTAGTAGTAGTAGAAGTAGTAGTAGAAGTAGTAGTAGTAGTAGTAGTAGTAGTAGTAGTAGCAGTATTAATAATAATAATAATAATTATAACAATAATAATAATAATAATAATTACTAGACAGCGCTCAGAGAACGCATACCTCCGCCAATGCCATTAAAAAGGATCCGGATCCGGATTTGTGGATACAGGATCCGGATCCGCCCCAAAATTTAATCAATTCTTTCTTGGTCCAGGGCCCACCTCTCCCAAAATTTCATTGACGTTCATTGAGAACTTTTGGAGATACTGCGCGGGATACTCCGGATCCGGATCCACCCCAAAATTTAATCAGTTCTTCCTCGGCCCAAGGCCAACCCTTCCACAAAATTTCATCAAAATCCGTTCTTAACTTTTTGAGTAATCCTGGATCCGGATCCGTGAATATAGCATCCGGATCCGAATCCGGATCAGCTCCATAATTTAATCAATTCTTTCTTGGTCCATGGCCGACCCTTCCACAATATTTCATTGAAATTCTCAGAGAACTTTTGGAGATAATGTAGGGGATACTCCGGATCCGGATCCGTCCCAAAATATGAACATTTCTTCCTTGGTCCATGGTCCACCCTCCCTCAGTTTTTAACTAAAATCCGTTCATAACTTTTTGAGCAACTCTGCTAACAGACGGACAGACAGACAGACAAACAAACCACCGCGAGGTAAACCATAACCTTGGCGGAGGTAACAATAACGTTACCATATCGCAATTAACATCCTTCCTTATACCATCTACCACCATTAGTAACCAGCACTCCTTACTATCACCATTTACCACCACTGTTACCACAATCAGAACCACAATTCCTGATCACCACCACCAGCCAATGCCACTGTTTTAGCACCAACATTTCCACCACCAACTCTAACACCACCATTATAAACATTCCTCACCAGAACCACCAACATTATCCTTTACCATCACAAACTACCACAACTAATGCAATTCGCCATCTACATTCCTACCCACCACCATCTACCGACACCAGTTACCAACATTACCGCCTACCGTCTACAAACATTAGCAACCAACATTTCTGCTTACCACCACCACCACCACCAACGTCTGCAACCAACATTCCAGACTTCCACCACCATAATCAATACCACTATATCAACCATACTACCAACATTCCAACCATCATCAATAACCACCATTCCTTCACTAAAACCACAACATTTACCATGATAACCCGCAACTACCATTATTACCACCATCGCATAAGCTAGAGGTGAAGGCCTCAGGAATCACCTACCACCATAGACTACCAACATTCCCGACAACCACAAATGCCCACCATCACTACCACAATCTGATCTATCACCGCAACTACCACCATTAACCAGCCTTTCATCATTGTTCCATTTCCTACCACAATGCTTTCTATTACCAACATTCCAAGCTTACCTAAGTCCAACAAAAATTCCTCAAAACATTCCTACCACCATTTCTCCCAACATTCCTTCCAATATTTCCTACCAACACATCAAGCTACAACAATTCCTACCAAAATCCAAGCTACCACAATTCCTCCGCAATGTCCCCCTGCCACCATAATTCCTACCAAAATTCCAGGTTACCACAACTATTAAAATAAGAGCTGGCACACTTCCTACCAACATTCTGAGCTACTAAAATTCAAACGACACGCCAAACAAAATTCCTAACAATATAAGGTACCCAGCAACCACAATTCCTACCAACATTCCAAGCCATCACAACTATCAAACTTCTAAGCAATTCCTACCAACATTCCAAGCCACCACAACTACCAAAATTCTAAGCAATTCCTACCAACATTTCATGCCACCACAACTACCAAAATTCTAAGCAATCACAGTTTCTACCAATATCCAACCAACCAACATTAAAACAGTTCCATGCCAATGTCCAACCACTATTCCAAGCTACCACAATTCCTACAAAAAGACTCACCACAATTCCAATCAAAACGCCGAGCTACCACAACTACCAAACTTCCCACCTACCACAATGTGCTACCAAAATACCTGCCAACGGGTAGCAATTACGTGGTACCACAATTGGGTACAAATATCCCTGCCTACCACCACTGGCTATGTATCTCACTAACTCAGACTCACTCTCTCTCTCTCTCTCTCTCTCTCTCTCCTAATTGCTAACATACCTCGTAGCTGAAAAAGAAAACGTATCCAAGCAAGCAAACACACACACACACACACACACACACACACACACACACACACACACACACACACCGGACACATTGTGCAAGAGGATAATACGCTTTGAAATACATATAAATGCACATTTTGAAACACATTAATGACCACACACACACACACACACACACACACACACACACACACACACACACACGGAAAAACAAACACATAAAATACATAAACACGGGCGGCACCAAATACACACAAGCACAAAAAACACACACACAAAAAATGACATTCCCCACGGCAACACATTCAAACACATTCATACCCTCACAAAGACACACAAACACACCACAATTCTCTCTCTCTCTCTCTCTCTCTCTCTCTCTCTCTCTCTCTCACACACACACACACACACACACACACACACACCTTGCTAATCACAGGTGTATCAGACAGGTGTGAAACAAGTGTGAATAACAGAAAAGTGACATTAAGCTTTTCAGCATTTTAATTTTCATTCGTGTTACCGCCAGACAATTTTATCCAGCTTAAAAAAGAATGGTCAAACTGCAGAAGATGTTAAATACAGTGTTAATTTCCCCTCATAAAAGATTTTCCCTATGCTGAGGAAAACCGTCTGAAGGTGGGAAAGATGAAATAAAAAATATGTCCGGATTGAAGGGGGTTAACGTTAAGCCCTTCACTACGATTACTAATTACTTTATTCTACTTATCACAAGACGATTTTATTCAACTAAGGAGAGACTTTAAAAACGGTGGGGTTTAGTTACAGCCTTCCCCATCAATCCCTTATGTACACTGTTGCAGTTAGGTATTTTTCTCCTTGACGTTTCCAAACGATTTTACAGAAGGAAATGTCTCATACGCAAGGAATCAACACTAACCCCTTCAGTCCATGAGGTATCTTTTTATCTAATTCTTGATATCTCCAGACAAATATATTGGCTCAATGAAGAATTTTACAGTATGGGGTGTAGATGAACCCTAGAGTATGGGGTGTAGATGAACCCTAGAGTATGGGGTGTAGATGAACCCTAGAGTATGGGGTGTAGATGAACCCTAGAGTATGGGGTGTTGATGAACCCTAGAGTATGGGGTGTAGATGAACCCTAGAGTATGGGGTGTAGATGAACCCTAGAGTATGGGGTGTAGATGAACCCTAGAGTATGGGGTGTAGATGAACCCTAGAGTATGGGGTGTAGATGAACCCTAGAGTATGGGGTGTAGATGAACCCTAGAGTATGGGGTGTAGATGAACCCTAGAGTATAAGGTGTACATGAACCCTAGAGCATGGGGTGTAGATGAAACCCAAGAGTATGGGGTGTAGATGAACCCTTGACTAACTCCCTCACAATATGAGTCTCCGCTACAATAAGGAAATTCGGTTGAGGGTAACAAGAATAAAGGAAAGAAAAAATGATGATGGAAAATAAAAAAAGTAAAAAGAAAGATAAATTATCGTTTTGTGTAAGTGTGGTATTTTTTTTCTTTGTTTCATCTCCAGATGATTCTGTGCAGCCGAAGAGCAAACTCTCGTGACTTTACTTTATTCAAGAGTAAATCAGGGAGGCAGCATTACCGGTTTTAATTCATTTGAGATTTTACTGTTGGCTGGAGAATTTTTACGGGGTTTTAATAAAAAAAAGTTTTATTATATATATATATATTTTTTTTACTTGGATAAAAATTAACGGGTTTCTGATTTACAGGGAATGTGGAATACTTACCGGAAAATTTTGATACATATTTTACAAAGGCAAATTTTATGGGATTCAACTTAAGGGGATTTTATATTTTATTGTGTAATTTAACATGCCCCATTTTACCAGTATATCCGAAGTTACAGGAAGAGAATCAGTATAAGTTAATATTACAGAAAGAGTTGCATCTACAAGCTCCCATTTCCAATTTTCTTCTCTTATTTTCATTTTTTCAACTATATGAAAGCATTACCTCTCCTCCTCCCCTAGTCTTCCCTACATTATGTCTTTTTGCCTCTCTTTCTTTTCCTTTCCTTTCCTTTCTCATTCCTCACTCCTGTCCTTCCCTCTCAATGGTTAGTTTCTCCTCTCTTTTCCTTTTCCCCTTCTCTCTTTTCCTCTTTCCTCCAGTACTCCATCTTCTCCCCTCTCTCCACTCCTAACTTACTTCCCTCCTCCGTCATTACATGTACAGTTTACCCCCCTCATTCTCTGCTTTCCCCTCACTCCCCCACTTCCCTCTTCCTTCATTCGTTGCCCTTCCCTCCCAGGTCTTTCCTCCAGCACTTAACGCCTCCCCTCTTTCCTGGAGTTTTCTATCGTTCTCTTTTCCCCTTCTTCCCTAACTTACCTTCCTCTACCCTTCCTTTCCCCTCACTCCCTCTCCATTTCCTGCACCTTTCCTCCAGTACTCTCTTTTTCCCTCCCCTCGCCATCCCTCACTTAACTCCTCCCCTCTTCCAGTTTAATAGGTGCACTCTCTCCCCTCCCCCTCTCCCACCCCACCTGTCCTCGTGATATACCTCAATGCATAAATTATCCCCTCCTCTCTCATATTTTTTCTACCACTTTCCTCCCCTTCTCCCCACTCCTCCCCTCCCCCACCATCTACGTACCCAACACTTCACAGGGATACTGAAATATTCTCCCTCCCTTCCTCCTTTCTTCTCCCTTTCTCCCCTTCTCTCCCTCACCACTATTTCCTTCTCGTTGTCTTCCACTTGCTTCATTTTTCCATTAACTTCTTTCCTTCCTCTTTCCTACCTCTACCTATATTTCTTTTTCCTTTCAATTCTCTCGCTCTCTTACTTCCTTGGGACATCACTTTCTCTTCCTTATTTCTCCCTTCACCTATCATCCCCCTCCCTCATTCGACTCCTCTCCGCTCGTTTCTCCCCTTTTCTATTCCACTCATCCTCCCTTTCCTTCCCATCTAAACTCCCCACCCCTGCCTACCTGCTTACCTATTTTCTTACCCAAATGTCTACCTTCCTATCTATTCCTCAGACTCAACCTCCCTGCCCTGCTCCCTACTTGGATTCTTTGGCTACCTACTTACCTGCCTCCTTAAATGCTTACCTAAGTATTTTCCTATTTTTTCACCGACCCGATTTCCTTCCGTTCTATTTTTCTATTAACTTCCCACCCCTCCACCTCCTGCTGTACTTTATCTACTTCATTATCTACCTATCTACGATCCATCCAACCAACCAACCAACCACGTTACGTTCTACATTTTTCCTACCTACCAACCTCCCTATCCGCCTACCTAACTCCATACCTACCTACTGACTGACCTACAAACCTTTAAACCTGTTTACATTAACTAGTACCTACCTACCTCCACCTCTACCCATAGAACGTTATTCCTCTCTACCTACTCCACAGGCTAGGCTACCTACCTACCAAAAAAAAATAAAATAAAATATCGCTATCTACCAACACATCTCCCCACCTACCTACCTACCTACCTACCTACCTACCTCCCGACCCACTTGCTCTAGTCTGGCTACAGTCCACGCGTCTCGTTCCAACTCTTCTTCATTCATGCCACCTATTACCTCATATCTGATAATCTTTCACCCCCATCCCACCCCTCTGATCTCCCCACCCCTTCTCTTTCATCCCCCATCCCGTCTCTCTCGTCTCCCAACCCCACCCCTCTCATCCTCCCATCCCTCCCCTCACATCTTCCCACCTCTACTCCTTCCCCTCCCCTCCCCCACCTCATTACTCTTTCCCTTCCCCTCTCCTAATCTTCCAACTTATACCCCTCCCCTCTCCCAACCCCTATTCCTTCCCCTGCCCTCTGATTGCCTCATCCCCTACTGCTTCACCTCCTCTCTCCCATCCCTTACTCTTTCTCTCCCCTTCTCCCCATCCCACTACGTCTTCCCTCCTCCTCTCCCCATTTCACTCCCCTCTCTCCGCCCCACCAATCCTTGCTTCACCGCCTTTCTTAGCCTCCGCCCACCCCCCTTCATCCCCTGTCCTGTCCCCACCCAACTCCCTACTCTGTCTCCTTTACAGCCCCTCTCCCCATCTACCTATTCTCCTTCCTCTATCACTGCCTCACCCTATCACCTCCTCTCCCCTTATTTCCTCAGTCTGTCCTATTTTCATTCCTTCTCTCCTCTTCTCTGTCTTCCTGTTTATTTCTCCCACGTCACTGCCCTTTTTCCCATTCCATTTCCTCCCCTCAGTTCTTTCATCCCCATCCCATTTTCTACCTTCTCACTTCCCCTCTAACTACCCCTTAACTTCCTCTCCCCTCCCATTTCTCCCTTCCCTGGCCACATTACCCTCTCCCAGCTTCACCCCTTCTCATAACTACTCTTCTCCCTCCCCTCTGTTCACTCCCATGTCATTCTCCTTAATCATCACTTTCCATTTACTGTTCTGTCCTTTCGACTCATTATTCTGTATTTACTCTCTTCCCCTCCTCCTCATTCTTGCCCTACTCCTCCATTTCCTTTACTTCTCTCCTGTTCCATCTTGTCTTACTCTTCATTATCAAGCTTACTATCTTCTTTCTCATCTTTCTCGTTTCCTTTCACTGTCTCTCTCTCTCTCTCTCTCTTCCCGCAAGATGGGAAATAAGGGTAAAGAGAGATGAAGGAAGATGCGAGAAAGATAAAGTCATAAACGTCCCCCTTACCTCTCTTACTCTTCCTTTAGAGAAATGAAGAGAGAAAAATCGCCTCACTTCATCTCTCTCTCTCTCTACGGTGTATACATACATATATATATATATATATATATATATATACTGTATCTATCTATCTATCTATCTATCTATATATATATATATATATATATATATATATATATATATATACTTCCTGCCCCATCTTTTATCTGTCCAATCTTTCTTACCGTTTCTCGCTACTACAGTTTTACTCTGTTGTTTCTATCTTTCTTCTTCTTCTTCTACTTACTCTTCTCTTATTCGTCTCTTCTTCCTTTCTTCCTTCATCCTGTAACAATTCTTTTCCTTTTCTCACGCCTCCTCTACGAACAGGGCCAAATTTTCGCGGACTTAGGAAAATATTTATACAACTCTATATTCTCTTGCATGTTATTCATGTTTTCCTTTAATATGAGAACATTTTGTATAAATAAGAGACATAAGAATATTACCTTGCCATAAACAGAAAATATAAACCGGTGAGAAAGATGTGTTAGGAAATAAAAACAGCCCCTTGTCTACCTTTCCACTGCATCATCCCCGCCTCTACCCTAAACATTGCCCAGCCCCCGCCCCCTCTCTCATATTTACTGCTCCTTCTCATAATCTGCCCTCACTTTCCGCCACATTTCTGCTGCACTTTCCATAATTCAGATTTATATTTTCACCTCCTTTGCTTTTCATTTTCGTTTCCCCTAGTCCTGCCCTATCTATCCCTACCGTCCCCTATTCCTTTACCTCTCAACTTCCCTATCCATACCTAACCCCTTTACTCTAACCCTACCACTGAACCTTCCCTACTCAACCCTATCTTACTTTCCTAACCACCTTTCATCCTTCAATTTTCCCTAAACCTACTCTACTCTACGTACAGTACATCTAACCTTATCAACTCCAACCCTTCCCAACTCTCCCCTACCCTTGCCTACCGTCCCCTACCCGAACTACTTTACTTTACCTTACACAACCTACCCTACCCTACCCTACCCACTTTACCCTACTCCATACAACCCTTCCCTACCTTACCCTACCCTAATCAACCCTTCACTTCCGCTAGCCCTACCCTGCCCAAGCCTACACTCTACCTCCCCTCCTCTACGAGGCTACCCTACACATTTCTATCAACTATTACTCGTAACCTCATTATTTCCCTAACGATCTCTTACCAATCAAACTCCCCTGCCCTAACACTACCCTACACCCTCTCTAATCTTCCCTACCGTCCCTACCCTACCTTACCCATCGACCATATATTCTCCCTACCTACCCTACTCAACTTTACCTTACCTGCCCCTAGCCTAAACCTTCCCTAACCTTCCCTACTGTCCCCTATAGGGCCCCAGAGCCCAGTAAAGGGGCATGGCAGGGGTGGGTGCGACACTGAGGTCTTGGCAGGGTTCGGGGTGTGCTTTCTTTAGTGGTGCGTGCTTGCTGCCTCTGCCAACCCCTCCCTGTCCCCCCCGGCTGCCCCTCTCTCCCCTGTCTCCTGTCTGCACTCCCCCTCTCCTGTCTGCACTCCCTCTCTTCTGTCTGTACTCTGTCTCTCCTGTCTGTGCTCTGTCTTGATTCACGTTTGTAGTCTCTCTCTCTCTCTCTCTCTCTCTCTCTCCATCTTGTTTACACCTTTCTTGCTTGTTTTCCTCTTCCTCTTGGCTCAAACTTCTTTCCTCTTGCTCTCTGAAACCTTCTTATCCCTGCCTCTTGAAAACATATCCTTCCAGCAACTCCTATCCTCCCTCCCCCCACCCTCTCTCTCTCTCTCTCTCTCTCTCTCTCTCTCTCGTTCACTCCCCCTATTTATCTATCTGTCTATCTATCTATCTATCCATCTAATATATATGGCCTACTGTATATTCGTCATTTCCCTATCTACCTCTGTCTCTTTTATCCTTTCTACCTCTCTTCATACTTTTCTTCCTACTTCCTTACTTCCCCTCTTCCTGTTGCTCACCGTTTTTCACTTCCTCCTTTCCTTCCTGTTTTTTACCCGCTTCTCTTCCTTCTTACTTCCGTCTTTGCCCTGCTCTCTCTCTCTCTCTCTCTCTCTCTCTCTCTCTCTTTCTCTCTCTCTCCCTTCCTTTTCCTATTTAATTTTTCTCTTCCCCTTACCAATTTCTCTCTTCGGGCCTGCCTTTCTTCTTCCTCTTGCCGTTCCTGCCTGCTTCCCACCTCATTTTTTTTTTCCTCCCCACCTACCCCCTACCCTACTTCCCGTTTCTCCCTGCCTTTCTGCCTACCTTCTACCCCACTTCTTGCCTATCCCTGCCTTCCTGACTGCCTGCCTCTCACCCTACTTTTGAGCCTCTTCCTGCCTGCCTGCCTCCCGCCCTACCTCTCTGCCTCTTCCTACCTGCCTGCCTCTCACCCTACTTCTTTGCCTCTTCCTGCCTGCCTGCCTTCCACTCTACTTCTCTGCCTATTCCTGCCTGCCTGCCTGCCTCCCACCCTACTTCTCTGCCTCTTCCTGCCTGCCTGCCTCCCGCCCTACCTCTCTGCCTCTTCCTACCTGCCTGCCTCCCACCCTACTTCTCTGCTTCTTCCTGCCTGCCTGCCTGCCTTCCACTCTACTTCTCTGCCTATTCCTGCCTGCCTGCCTGCCTCCCACTCTACCTCTCTGCCTCTTCCTGCCTTCCACTCTACCTCTCTGCCTCTTCCTGCCTTCCACTCTACCTCTCTGCCTCTTCCTGCCTACCTCTCTGCCTCCCACTCTACCTCTCTGCGTCTTCCTGCCTGCCTGCCTGCCTGTCACCCCACCTCCCTGTCTGGCTGTGTTCTCTCCGCGCCTCCCACACTAAAGTTATTCTAATAATTTCGCTTCGCAGAGGATAATGACCCTGAGATGCGGCCAACTGATACATCTTTGGCTCAACTCCTGCCTAACCCCCCACCCCACCACACACCCCTTCTCTGTCTCTAGGTGTCTCTTCCTTAATGTCTTTTGCTCACTGTTTGTTCATCTCACTGGCTTAAGTCCCTTTCTATGGCACAATCCTAACCCCCCCCCCTTTCTATCTCTTGGTCTCTCGCTCATTCTTGTTTGTCCATTTCTCTCTCTCTCTCTCTCCACCCCTCCTTCTGTCTCTGAATGTCTCTTCCTCAATCTCTTGCCCACTTTTTTGTAGGTATGTTTATTTATCTCCTCTCCTGCCTGTACTTAACCCCCCACCCACCCCTCTCCTCTGTCTCCTTTCTGTCTTTCGCAGAATCTTCCACTTTGGTTCGCCTGTCTACTCTCTGTCCCTTCCCTTCTTCGTCCACCCACCTGCCCGGTCTCACTGTTTCACCCAAGCGCATCTTTAAAGTCTCTCTCTCTCTCTGTGCCTTCCCTTTAATCTGTCCCACTTTTCTGGCCCAGCCAAATTCCGTTCATCTCGCAATTTGTCTCAATACTGTCACTGTGTCTGGCTGTATGCGTGATCTAAATTCCATGTGTGTGTGTGTGTGTGTGTGTGTGTGTGTGTGTGTGTGTGTGTGTGTGTGTGTGTGTGTGTGTGTGTGTGTGTGTGTGTGTGTGTGTGTGTTACCTCTTGTATGATTATCCCGATGTTTATAATACTTCCTAGTTCTGAAGTTTGCTTTTATTACCTCATGTTCGCTTGCTTCATTATTTTTTTCAGAGTATGCTTCAATGCTATAATTACTGCCTGATGATTTACTTTGAAGGCTTAATTATTCTATTCTCATAATTTAATATTTGGGCCTGAGAGTTCTAATTTACTTTTGCTTTAAGATCTAAGAATCTTTATATTTTTTTAAGGTCATGAGTTACTTAGCTTTTTCTCAAGCCATTGTTAATAATACCTCCGTCTCTTGCTCTCATCCTCTCTTCTCCACCTCCCTCCCCTCCCCTCCACCTCTCTGTCTCCCTCCCCTCCCCTCCCCTCCACCTCTCTGACTGTCTCCCCTCCCCTCCTCCCTCTGCCATGTTCAAGGCCAAAGCTAAACACGTCTGACCTGAGCTTCACCCTGCGTGCTTTCCCCCCCACCCTAGCCTCTTTCTCTTCCCCTTCCCCTGCCTGAGTCCCTTCCCTGTTCTCTGCTTCTCCCCACCCCGGATTCCCCTGCCTACTGTGTCTTCCCCTGTCTGTACCCTCTCCCCTACCTATCTCCTTCCCCCTCCCCTTGCCAGTATTCCTCCCTTATAATCTACATTCACTGCATGCATCTCCCTCCCCCTCCTTCCCCCTCTCCTTGCCTGTGTCCCTCCTCCTTCCCCTGCATGCATTCTTCCCCTCCTGCCTACCTCCCCCCCTCTTCCCCTGCAAGCCTCATCCCGCCCCCTCCTCTTTACCTCCCTCACCCCTCTCCGTTGGCTCCCATCACCCCTGTCACATCAGCCATCGCCCCCATTTGCGCCTCTCTCTGTCTGCGTTTATTCCTTCCAATCGTCGGCATCCTTTAAGTATTACATTTTGGCGAACGCAGTGCCATTATT
>NC_136977.1:8492157-8504657 GCF_032717465.1 Coenobita brevimanus | reverse complement strand
GGGACGAGGTGAGTTGGGAGGAAGGGGTGAGAGGGCGGGGAGGGTTATTTAAGAGGTGCAAAGGAAGCATATGGCAAGTGTGGGCTGAAATGTATGGGTATGAGACGAGTGTGATATGTATGGGTGAGGTGATGTGTGAGGGAAGGGGAGGGAAGGGAATGGGAGAGGTCGGAAAAAAATAAGATTTGAAACGAGGGGGACACATGAGGAAGATGTGGTAAAGGAGAAATAGTAACAACCTGAACCTAAGGTGAAGTGAGGTGAGAGGAGGTAAGAGGAAAGATGAAATATGGAGAGGTGAGGAGTACAGAAGAGGAAAGAGGAAATAAGGAGAGGTGAGGAGTACAGAAGAGGTAAGAGGAATGATGGATTAACTAAAGGTGACGAGTACAAAGGAAAACAAACAGCGACAGACGTACTGATCCATTCAAGGCTGTGTTACAATATAGGTAAAAACAAGCATAGCTCTTCTATCTGTCAGAGAACAAGACGACGGCTGAAGAGAACTGAAGTGCCAGGAGAGGAGTGAAGTGAGGTTAGGTGCGTGGTGAACTGAGGGTAAGGAAAGATGACATGTTGGGTGAGGTGAAGTGAGAAGAACTAATGCGGTGAGGTGAGAACGATGAAGAATGAGAAGAGTCGAGGAGGAAGACAGAGTGATGTGAGGAGAGGCGAGAAAAAATGAAACGTGAAGTGTGGGATGGTGAAAGAGAAGTGTCGGAGCGAGATGAGAGAGATGGCAAAACGAGATGAGGAGGAGGGAGACAATGAGGTTATGAAAAGTGAGGAAAGATGTAGCGTTAAGTGAGAAGGGGTGAGGTGAGACGATAAAGTGTGGAGGAAGACAAAAGTGATGTAACTGAAGAGGAAACACTTAAGTATAAGGAGGTGAGATGAAAAAAAAAGTTAGAGTGAGCGAGATAAAACCGCAGGGTGAGGTGAGGGAGAAGTGAGATGAGGAGAGGAAAGATGAGGAGAGGAGAGAGGTGATGACAAGAGGAGAGGCGTGAGAGGCAAGGTTTGGAAAAGACTGTTAAAACTCTTATGACACCCAATACCGCAGCTCCAAGACAATCTCTAAATATATTGGCATTTTGACGGAGGCGCAGAGGAGGAAGATATCGTACTGTAGGACAGGTGTGGAGTGACAGGTATGGAATGGCTGGTGTGGAATGGAAAGGACTGGCAGGTGTGGAATGGAATGGTAGGTGTGGAGTGGAATGGAATGGCAGGTGTGGAGTAATAAGATGTGACAACAGTGACAGGTGTGGACTGGTAGGTGTGGAGTGAGAATTGTGGGCTGACAGGTGTGGAGTCAAAGGTGTGCGGTGACAGGGACAAAGTTACAGGCATGGAGTAGTATGTGGCGTGGCAGATGTAGGGTTACAGTTGTGGGTGACGGTTGTGAGGTGATAGGTGGGGAGATGACAGGTGTGAGGTTGTAGACACGGGGTGATGGGTGAGGAGTGACAAGTGTTACATGACAGGTGTGGGGTGAGAGGTGTGGGGTGACAGGCGGGCGACAGGCGTGGGATGATAGTCGTGGGGTTGCAGTAGTGGGGTGGCAGGCGTCCGGTGACAGGTGTGGGGTGACAGGTGTCGTGACAGGTGTGGTGACTGGTGTTGGGTGACAGGTGTGGTGACTGGTGTGGGGTGACAGGTGTGGGGTGACAGGTGTGGTGACCGGTGTGGGGTGACAGGTGTGGTGACTGGTGTGGGGTGACAGGTGTGGTGACTGGTGTGGGGTGACAGGTGTGGTGACTGGTGTGGGGTGACAGGTGTGGTGACTGGTGTGGGGTGACAGGTGTGGTGACTGGTGTGGGGTGACAGGTGTGGTGACTGGTGTGGGGTGACAGGTGGGGTGACAGGTGTGGGGTGACAGGTGTGGTGACTGGTGTGGGGTGACAGGTGTGATGACTGGTGTGGGGTGACAGGTGTGGGGTGACAGGTGTGGTGACTGGTGTGGGGTGACAGGTGTGATGACTGGTGTGGGGTGACTGGTGTGGGGTGACAGGTGTGGTGACTGGTGTGGGGTGACAGGTGTGGTGACAGGAGCGGTGACAGGTGTGGTGACAGGAGTGGTGACTGGTGTGGGGTGACAGGTGTGGTGACAGGAGTGGTGACTGGTGTGGGGTGACAGGTGTGGTGACAGAAGTGGTGACTGGTGTGGGTGAAAGGTGTGGTGACAGGTGTGGTGACAGGTGTGGGGTGTGTTACGCGTAGGTTCGAATGTCCAGAAGGCGGCTGGAAAATTTTCTGTTATAAAATACCATCCGAGGCGTACGCCAGTCACCTACGAGAGAGAGAGAGAGAGAAAGAGAAAGAGCGAGGCAGGTCAACAGAAACTGCTTGTCATGTAACCTGCTGACTGTCTGTCTGTCTGTCTGTCTCTCTCTCTCTCTCTCTCTCTCTCTCCCTCTATTTCTTCGTTTTTCGTTTCCATTCCCTTTCCTTCCTTCCCCTTCTCCTCCTCCTCCGCACTTTTGCCTTCTAATCTCTCCCATTCATTGACCTCTCTCTCTCTCTCTCTCTCTCTCTCTAGTGGATGTGAGGGATATGGAGGAAGGACGGAGGAAGAGGGAGAAATGAGAGCGAAAGAATGAGGGGATTAAAACCAAATTAAAGTAAGGATTACGGGATAGCAGTTAAGGAGGAGGAGGAGGAGGAGGAGGAGGAGGAGGAAACAAGAAGGAAGGGAAGTACGAGGGAAGAAGAAAAAGTAATGGTGAAGAAGGGAGGAGAGGCAAGAATAGTAATTTTGGATGATGGCAAAAATGTTTAAGGGAATGAATGGGTGGAGGGAAAATGGAAGGGAAGAATAAGAAGGAAGAGGAGGAGGTTAGATGGGAAGGATAAAAGAAAAAGAATAATACGACGGTAATGAATGGCGATAGGAGGGAAGGAGAAGAGAGAGGAGGAATTACAAGAAGAGTGGGAGGAGAGTAATGTGGAGTAAGAATGAGCATGTGAGGGAAGAAGAAAAAGAAATAAGAAGTATGGTCAGACAAGTAGTAACAGTGGAAGGAGAGGGAGGAAGAGGAGATGAAAGGAAGAAGTAGAGAGGGAAGAAGCGACGAAGGAAGGAAGAAGTAAATTGGGAAGATAAAGGGGAGGATAAGGGAAGAGAAGGAGGGATGATGATGCTGAGGAGGACAAAGCAAGGAGGGAAACAGACGAGGAGTGAAAAGACAGGGAAGGCCAGGTATGTGGAAGAAGCAAGAGTAAGAAGAAGAGGAAGAAGAGGAGCAGGGAGGAGGAACTAAAGCGAGAAGAAGGAGGGGAGTGGGAAAGAGGAAGAAATAAATAGAGGATGAAGATGAAGAGGAGGTGGAGGGGGAAAGAAATGCCTGTGACACTGAAGCTGGCAAAGTGAATTTCGGGGTAATGAAAACAGGTTGAGATAAAAGCACTACCCTACCACCCCCTCCCTCTCTAATTCTCTCCTCCTCTCCCCTTCCCTTCCCCCTCTCCCCCTACTCCTCTTGGCTCATTCTTAGCTGCCCCCGTCCCTCTCCTCTTCCTCCTTTCTTAGCAACTGCCTTCCCCACTTCGAAGCTCCTCCCACTCTCTCTCTCTTCTCCTCCTAAGTTCTCAACTCCTTCCCCTACCCTCTCCCCTTCTTTCTTCTCCTCCGCCTCCTTCCCTTCCCCCCTCCTCTTCTCCGATCCCTCCCTCCCTCTCTCCTCTATCCCCCACATCCTAATTTTCAACTCCCGATTCTCCTTCCCCTTCCCCCATTCTTTCCAATTTCTAAGTTCTTTTACTCCTTTCCCCCTGCTCCCCATTCCCTCCCCCTTCCTAACTCTCATCTTCTTCTCTTCCCACTTCACTCACCTTCTGCCAACTCTCACACTCCTATCCCTCCTCCTTTCCCCTCTCCCCCACCAATTCTCAGGTCCTCTCCTCTCCCAGATCCTCCTCTACCCTCTTTTCTCCCCCCTCTCCTCTCCGCCTTCCTCCCCACCCCAGTCCCCTCTTTCTTATCATCAGCGCTTATCTCCCTCTTTCTTTCCTCCTCACCTCTGTTTCCTCCCCATCTCTCCCCTCCTCTAACGACTTTTCCCTTTTCCCCATCCCAGCCTCTCCCTTCGCTTTCATTCCCCCAGATTCTTCCTCCCCTTCTCTTGCCATCCTCTCCCTTACTGCTTCTTTCCTTCGTCTTCATCTTCCTCCAGCAACCTCCCCACTCCCCGTCCTCTCTCCCTCTCTCTCTCTCTCCCCCCTCCCTCTTCCATCACCACTCTCCTTCCCTCCCACCTTCCCTCTCATCTCGCCATTATTACTCACAATTATATAAATGGAAGAAAGAGGAGGGGATGGGGGAGAGGAAGGAGGAGAGGGGGGAGGGGAAGGAGGAGAGGGGGGAGGGGAAGGAGGAAGGAGGAAAGGGGGAAGGGAAGGAGGAAAGGGGGAAGGGAAGGAGGAGAGGGGGAGGGGAAGGAGGAAGGAAGGAGGGACGAACGGAAGGGAGGGAGAAGGGAGGGGGAAAACGAGAGGGAGGGGGAAGGAGGAGAGAGGGAGGACGAAGAAGGGAAAGGAGGAGAGGGAGGAGGAAGGAGGGAGAGAGATGAGGAATGAAAGACGGGGAAGGAGGAGAGGGAAGGAGAAGAGAAAAAAAGATTGTAAGGTGAGATGAGGAGGGGTGAAGAGAAAAGAAGAGAAGAAAAGAGAGGGAATGGAAGAAATGTGGAATGGAAAGTCTCTCTCTCTCTCTCTCTCTCTATTTCCCACTTTTCTCCCCTCCCCCGAAACAAGGTTGGTCCATTAGCTCCCCTCACTTCTAGGAGAGAGAGAGAGAGAGAGAGAGAGAGAGAGAGAGAGAGAGAGAGAGAGAGAGAGATTGTTATTTTCCACTGTAATTTAAGTCACTGTGCGAGATATTCTACATTGTGATACGTCAGGCAAGAAAGCCAGGGATGAGAGAGAGAGAGAGAGAGAGAGAGAGAGAGAGAGAGAGAGAGAGAGAGAGAGAGACAGCGTTTAAATTTCCCTCCTACGCGGCCCACTGACCTCTGAAGGGGAAGGGGAAGAGGGAGGGGAGGGGAGGGGAGGGAAAAATGCATGATTAAGCAAAGGGAGAGAGGGGAGGAACGGAGTGGGAGCAAGAGGAAGACAAAAGGAGAGATGTGAGAAGAGGAAAAGGGAAAGGGCGGACAGGGGTGGGAAAGGAGGGAGATGGGAAAGAAGGGAGAAGGAAAAGGTAAGGGAATAAAAGGTGGAAAATAAGAGGAAAAGCAGGAACGGAAGGACAGGGTTGAAAGGAAAGAGAAGAAAGTGATAATGAGACGAGTAAGGACCACAGTGCAAGAGAGAGAGAGAGAGAGAGAGAGAGAGAGAGAAGAGGGGGAGGAGGTCTTACATCACGGCCAGGAAAGGAAGCAACGATGAGGGTGAAGGAGGGGAGAGGAGGGTGGGGGAAGAGAGAGAAAGATGTGGCGAACGCTCGAATATGGAGACAGAGAGGCGTGGAGGGAGGGAGGGAGGAGAGTGGAGAGAGGGAGGGAAAGCGGGGAGTGGAGGGAGTGCAGAGAGGGAGGGAGGAAAGCGAATGAAGACAAAGTAGGTTTGAGAAAAAAGCAATGAAGGGAGATTACAATGGAATACATATGAAGTACAGATAACATACCTCTTGACCCATGGTAAGATTATCTGGTGGAACAATAACCTAATTCTACAAAAATCTAACTAACGTGTGAAAGAAAAAGGGTAGAAAAGAGGAAGGCTCTCCCCCACCCACCACACCATCCGGAAAAACTGACGGGAAAAAGAAAAAATGTCATACTTGTAAAAAAGAACATGACAGGTAGGAGAGAGAGAGAGAGAGAGAGAGAGAGAGCTATTTCACCAGGACAGTAACTCGCCACCTGTGCTCGTAAAGGATGCTTAGAACACCTCACTCTTTTAATATGTGGCCCATTTCTCTCTCTCTCTCTCTCTCTCTCTCTCTCTCTCTCTCTCTCGTGGCCGGCTTTATGAGTAGCTTTCTGTGTCTCTTATCCAATTTGATCTAATTAGACGTACTCGTTTTTCTTTATAATTGATTGGCTTCCCATCAGACCCGTTTTCCTTCTTGCTTTATCTTCTTATGTATCTTTCTCCTTCTCGTTCCTTTATTTCCTGCTCTCTCTCTCTCTCTCTCTTGTTCATCTTCTCCCCTTCTACCCTTTACCCTCTCCCCTCTCCATCCTTCCCCTCCTGTTCTTCGCTCCTCATCCATCCCCCCTGTCCTCTTTTTTCACTCGCTTCATCCATTCCACTTTTCACTCCACTTATTATCCACCCATCCCATCTCACCTGTCCCTCCCTCCACTCCTACATCCTATCCCCTTTTTCCTCTATCCATTCCATTCCTCTCCTCCCTTCACCCTTTTCCGGTGTCCCTCATGTTTTTTCCATCTCTCCCCATCCCTTCCATTCTCTCCCTCTCCTCATACCTCCCTCTGTCTCTTTCCCCCTTCCCTTTCCTTCCCCATTCCACCCTTCTCTCCCCCCCCCCTCTTCCTTCTTCCCTTAACCTCTCACCGTCGCCCCACATGTCTCTTCCATCTTTCTCCATCTCTTTGTTTTTCTCTCCCTCTCCCCATACCTTCCTCACAGATCTCTCCCCCTCCCTCTTCCTACCTAACCCTCCCCCTACCACTCATCCCTGTCCCCCTCATCCCTCTCCTCTCTCTCCCTCCCCCATATCCCTCTCCTCCTCTCCTCTCCCCCTCATCCCTCTCCTCTCCCCCCCCTTCAGCTGGGCAGTAAAGAAGCGTCAAGAATCTTAACATAGCAACAAGTCTGTCATTTGTTCCCACCTGGCCCGCTCCCAGAATCACACAAACTCATCCGTAGTTCACCCAAATTCACCTAAATTCACCCAGATGCACCAAAATTCACCCAAAATCAACCACATTTACCCACATTCACAAAATTTCATCCACATTCACCCAAACTCCCTCACATTGCCCCACATGCATCCAAATCATCCACATTCACCCAAATTCACCAAAATTATCCTCCATTCATCTACATTCACCTCTATTCACCCACATTCACCCAAATTTCTTCTCAACTCACCCCAACTCAACCAGATTTATCCCTACTCACCCACCGTCAGTTTCACTCACCCAATCAACCCTTTTCACCCAAATTCTCTCTTACTTTCCCAAATTAACTCTCAACTGACCCAAACTCTGCCAGATTTCGTTCTTATCCTCCCTTCCTTACCCATGTTCACCCTTACTCCCCCAAACTCACCCTTACCCACCCAAATCTACTCTCAGCTCACCCACACCCAACCATATCCTTTCTTATCCACCCTAACTTACCCATATTTCACCCTTAAACCCATGTTCATTCCTACTCACCCAAACTCAACCCGATTCACCCAAATTCAACCAGATTCACCCTCAATTCACCCTTACTCACCGTACGTTTCACCGGAATTCGCTCTCAACTCACCCAAATTCACCCCCAGACACTCCTTGCCAATCAGGTGCCTCATACATCAGCCGATCAGTAAACCACTTCTTCACCGTCAGTCAGTCATATATTCACCATTCACTGACTATCCTTGCCCATCAGATATTTGAGCGTAAACCAGTCAGTAAGCCAACTCTCTCTCTCTCTCTCTCTCTCTTTCTCTCTCTCTCTCTCTCTCTCTCTCTCTCTCTCTCAAAGTCTCCGTCAGCCAGTTATGCAGTCAATCAACCATTCAAACAGCCATTTACACAGACAGGCATCACTAACCCTTTCTGCCACTTACCAAGCCAGTCAGCCAGTCAGAGGGAGGGAAGGAGGAAGGAAGGGAAGAGCAGGGAAAGTGGATATAGAAGGGATGGTACTGGAGGAAGAGGGGAGGAACGGAGGGAGTGGTTGGGAAAGGGAGGGAACGTGCAGACCAGAGGGACGGTATATGATATGGGAGGATGAGGTGACGTGGAGGGAGGGATGGGACAAAGGAGGAGGTTAGTGAGGGGGAATATGAAGGAGAAAGGGGAAATTAAAGTGAAAAAGGGGGCGGGAAGGCGAAAGGCAGGGAAGCGAAAGGGATGGGACGAGATTGGAAGAGAGGGGATAGGAAAGGAAGTGAAGGGAAAGGAAAGGGATGGGACGAGATGGGAAGAGAGGGGATAGGAAGAGAAGTGAAGTGAAGGGAAGGGAAGGGATGGACGGAGGGAAAGGGTAGTGTAGCCAGAAAACAGGGAAGGGACTGATGAGGCGGGTCAGAAGGGAACGATTGAGGAATGGGGAAGATGGGAAAGGATGGAATGGAAAACGGGGAAAGACAGGAGAGAAGAGGAATAAGGAAGGGAGTAAGGAGGGACAAAAAGGATGGAAAGACCTAATTTAACGGGAAAGTGGTAGACGATACAGAGGAAAAGGGTAGTGAGAGAAGACGTGATGATTCAGAGGTAAGGGAGGAGGGAAAGATGGAGGTAGGAAAGAAAAGACGGGAGTGGGGGAGGGAGATGTGAATAAAGTTAAAGGAATGGAGAGTACGAAGGAGAAAAGGTGGAATGGAAAGAGGATGGAATGGGAAGAAAAAGAAAAAGAGGAAGGAATGGGAAGAGGGAAAGAGGAAGGAATGGGATGAAAAAGGGAAAGGGAAAGGAAGAACAGACGGTAAAAGTGAGTAAGGGAGGGAGGGAGAAAGAGAGAAGTGAATGAAAGTGAAGGGAAGGGAAGGGAGGAGTGAAGCAGATTGGCTGAGACACTAACAACCAGACTAGGGTAATTGGCAGTTAGCTTGTCATGTACAAATGCACTGAAGCCCTAAATCGACGAGCTATATCATCCCTCCCCCCCCACACACACACACAAACTCTTTTCTCCTCTCCTGCCTTTGATTTTTTAACTCCAATATGACAACGCATTTTTTTATTTCATTCTTACTCCTGAACAAGTGATTTTAAGCATTTGAAGGCAGGAACGGCCTCCATCCATGCACCCGATGTAGTGCTGCATTCTGGCGATTTATGGTGACAGGCGAAATAGCTTACTTTAATCCAAGGAACCATTTACTAGGCTGGGTGATAACCATTTAATCCAACGACGCCTGGTGATCTAATGGGTTAAGGCGCTCCAACCGGATGGGGACCAGAAGATATTACATTCGAGGGTTGGTTGATATTAACTGCTCATATAATGCCACTCAGCGGCGATTTAGGCTGGTCACCCTAAAATGTGGGAACTGAGTAACCTAACCCCGGTTCCCTACGCTCCTGATGGGGCAGAAAAGGACTGGATGGTGGAGGGCTGGACAAACATACTGCACTGAAGAGGTTAACGAAGGCTTTAGCTATAGCCATTTAGTTCCAAGTCTCTCTCCCTAAACTTAATAAGATATATGGGAGTTGCAAGCACAGTACACAATGTAATCGTACAAGGTTCTCTCTCTCTCTCTCTCTCTCAAGGTAAGTGAAGCGAGGAATGACTGAAGGTGGAGTGAGGTGGACCGAGCATAAACAAATGAGATTCGCCATGCGCACGCGCCTAGACTATTCATCCCCCTCCTACCAAAGTCTCCCCTCCCCCTTCCCTACGCACCCCTCTTTTTCCCCCTCATCCCTTTCCCTCCCCTTTCCTTTCTCTTCTCCTTTCCATCCCTTCCCTCTTTCTCAATTTTCCTGTTTATCCTATCCCTCCCCCTCTCCCCTCCCTCTTCCCCTTTTCACCCCCTCATCCCTTTCCCTCCTCTTTCCTTTTCCTCCTCTTTCTATCCTAACCCTCTTCTTCAATTTATGTTTATCTTCTTCCACTTCCCGTTTCCCACTCCCTCTCCTTCCCTACTCCTCCCTCTTTCCTCGCCCTCTCTCCAATCTCCATCTCTTCTCCTTTCCTCTATTTCCATGTTTATTCCCTTCGTCATCCACTTCTCTCCTCTGTCATCCCCATTATCTCTTTCTGTTTTCACCCCTTCCCTCTTTCATTACTGCTACTATTTCCTCCTTCTCATCTTCCCTTCCTTCCCTTCTTTTTTCTGTCTGCCTTCTTCCCTTTCTCCCTCCCCATCCCTGTCTTCAAAACACTATCATCCTACCCCTAATGTCTTTCCCTACCCCTTTCCCCCTCCTTCCCCACTGCCCAAAATAGTTCCTCCTCCCTATCCCATCTTCCCCCAGCTCTCTTCCCCTCCCTCCCTCCCTTGCTTTTCCTCCCCTCCCTTTTTCAACCCCTCTCCTGTCCCCTCTTCCCCTCACTTCCCCTTTAACTCCTCACCCCTCTCATCTTCCCTTCTCTTCCCCTCCCTTCATCCCTTTCCCCGACTTCTTCCCTTCTCTTCCCCTCCCTTCACCCCTCTCTCCTGGCCTCTTCGGGCCCCTTCCCCAATATAACTCAGCCTTCCCCCCCCCCCTTGGCCACAGATGTCAACAAAGATCAGCTGATTAAACCCGGGGGATCTTGCGTGTTAGAGATACCAACAATTTATAAGAAACAAAAGGTAAATGGAACAATAATAATAATAATAATGCTGATGATGATGATAATTAATAATAATAATAATAATAACAACAACAAATAAACATGATGAATATAATGATGTGAAAGAAGAATAAGAACAAACTCCCAAACAGCAGCAAAAATAAATAAAACAAAACAGAAGAAATGTGAGAGAGAGAACAATCAAAATCGGGAGAACACACAGGAGGGCAAAAGGAAAAATAATGTCTACCAATACCAGTACACAAAAAAACATTACCACAGAAAAATGGTAAAACGATCCGAACGCCACAGAAAAGGGAAAAAAAACATCAAACACGAGAAAAAAAACAGCCACGTACCTAGTAAAATAAAAACACACAAAGCGAAGAGAATAAAGAGTTATATAAACAAGAAAAAATGCATAAGAATGGGGGGAATACAGCAAACACAGAAAAAGTACATACTGACAGCAAAACGTACACAGCCAAACAAACAACTACAACATACTGTACATGCATACAAACATACAGCAAACCGGCATATATCTAACTATAAAACAATACAAGCACACACACACACACACACACACACACACACACACACACACACACACACACAGAAAATCACGTAGTACACATAGAGGCATAAGTTACACAAAGGACGCTGAGAGGTCTATACACACACACACATACACACACACGTATTTTTGGTATAGCTATCAAAAATACACATACAGCAATATGCACGAAAAAGTGAAATAAACCTAAAAACACGTTTATATTCTCAGAATATATATATATATATATATATATATATATATATATATATATATATATATATATATATATATATATATATATATATACATCATCATCCACACCCAATCTCTCACGTTCGCATGAGTGTCAACAACTAAGCCAAAGCCTTCACACTTGTTTCGGGCAAGAAGCAGAGGAGCAAGACCCGGCCCAATCTCTTCACTACCTGGGCCACACAAGGTACGAGGCTGCTTGCAACACAAATGCTGGGAGGTGGGGTCGACAAATCTTAACACCAAAGCAAAGAGAATGTAGGATCAGCCAGACGTTCCTGATCCTTCTAGACCTTCACGAGACGCAGGGAATACGCGGGTAATATTTTTTCCCCAGCGAATCAAGCCTGACCGCAGGGATATGAAACTCTGATCCATCCGGAAACAAATTCGGACTTGTGGGTATTCGTTATCCTGTCCAACACCTCTACACCATACCACACCACACCACACCACACCACATTTCACTACTGAATGGAAAAACACACAAATATAAATACACACGCACATATACAAACACATACAATGCAAAAACACATGTACTTACATACATACATACATACATATTGGTACGTACATACATACACAGGAGGAAACACAATGATGTTGTAGGGTAGGTTAAATACGCTTGTTCATTTTAATAGGTTAAATACACACGTTGCTTTCAAACTACGTAAACACACACCCGCACAGGCTTCAGATCGACGCTATAGGCACGTAGAGGCCAACATGTAAGCCAGAAAAAGCACATTCGCGTACATATCACACACGCACGGACGAACGCACGCACGCACGAACGTACACTCTCTCTCTCTCTCTCTCTCTCTCTCTCTCTCCCTCCCTCCCTCTCGCTCTCACTCTCTCTTCGATCCCTCAACCGTGCCACTGTGAAAAAAAACGGCTGTTTAAACCAAAAAGGCGTAAAACCACATCACATTCTGGGGTTTGTTAATAGAGGTGATACGATGTGGGAGGGAGAGGAGGGGAGGGGAGGGGAATAGGAAAGGGAGGGAAGAGTGATACAGAGAGGGAAGGGAGAGCTAAAGGTGGGAGAAATGGGTAAGATGAGAGGAAGTGTAGGGCAAGAGCAGCAGAAGGATGGATGAAGTGATGGAAGATGTGATGGGAAGAAGGCACGGGAGGAACAGAGAGAGGGGGAGATAGATGGAGTGTGGGATGAAGAGAGGGAGAGAATGAGAGATGAAGGGAGGAAAAAGGAGATGTAGCGGGAGAAGAAGGTGCGTGGGGGATGATAGGAGTGAAGTGAGCGACTCGGGAG
>NC_136977.1:8362157-8487157 GCF_032717465.1 Coenobita brevimanus | reverse complement strand
ACAGAAGGAAGGAAAGAAAAAAAAAGTCAAAGAGGAAGGAGAAGAAGGATGATAAACTTTAGAGAGAGGAAGGAAGGAGGAAGATGGGGATGGTGGAGGGGAAATGGAAAATGATAATGTGAAAGAGAGAGAGAGAGAGAGAGAGAGAGAGAGAATGGGGTTGAAGGCTAATGTTACAAAAGACGAAAAAGGCAGAATGGACAGGAAGAAAATAGGACAAAAAGGCACAGAAAGACAGGGAAAAAACAAAGTGAGGGAGAAAGAACAAACAAAACGGGAGGAAAAACAGGGAAAAGGAGAGAACGAAAGAAAGGAAAAGAAAGAAAATAAAGAAAAAGATATTAGTAAAGAGAAGAAGAGGAAAAGAGGAGACCGGGATACCAAGAAATTTGACAGAGAAGCAAACACGAAAGAAGGACGAAGAAATCAGAAAGAAGAGAAAAGAAATAAAGAAACGAGGACGAAGACATTAATATGAAGACAGGAAAAAGCAAAAAAAAAGGCTTCGAAGACGGATAGGGGGGAGATCGAAGAAATACGGAGAAAGGGGAGTGGAAGACTGAGGAAAAGGTGAAGAATAAGCGAAAGAATGAGAGAGAGAGAGAGAGAGAGAGAGAGAGAGAGAGAGAAGGGGGGGACAAGACGAAGAATCAGGGCGGGAAGGGAAGGAAAGAGAATAGAAGGGAAAGTAAGGGAGGGGAGAGAGGAGAGGGAAGGGAAGGGAGAGGAAAGTAAGGGAGGGGAAGAGAGGAAAGGAGACGACAGAGGGGAAAAGACGAAAAAGAAATCAGGAGGGAGCAAAGAGGGAAAAGAGTCTGAGGTGAGAGAGGAAGGAAAGGAAATAAGGACGAGGGTAGTAAGGGGAAAAAGGAGAAGCGAGAGGGAGAAGGAAAGAGGAGAGAGAAGAAGGAAAGAGGAGAGAGAAGAAGAAGGAAGAGAAGAGAGAAGAAAAGGAAAGAGGAGAGAGAAGAAAAGGAAAGAGGAGAGAGAACAAAAGGAAAGAGGAGAGAGAGGGAGAGGGAAAGAGAAGAGAGAGGAGCAGGAAAGAGGAGAGAGGGGGAGAAGGAGAGAGGAGAGAAAGGGAGAAGGAACGAGGAGTGAGAGGGAGAAGGAAAGACGAGAGAGAGGGAGAAGGAGAGCGAAGTGAGAGGGAAAAGGAAAGAGGCGAGAGAGAGAGGGAGAAGGAAAGAGAGAGAGGGAGAAGGAAAGAGGAGAAAAAGGGAGAAGGAAAGAGGAATGAGCGGAAGAAGGAAAGAGGAGAAAGAGGGAGAAGGAAAGAGAGAGAGGGAGAAGGAAAGAGGAGAAAGTGGGAGAAAGAAAGAGGAATGAGAGGGAGAAGGAAAGAGGAGACAGAGGGGGAAGGAAAGAGACAGAGAAAGAAGGAAAGAGGAGACAGAGGGAGAAGGAATGGAGAGACATAAGGAAATGGAAAGAGGAGACAGAGGGAGAAGGATACAGGAGACAAAGGGAGAAGGAAAGAGGAGACAGAGGGAGAAGGAAAGAGGAGACAGAGGGAGAAGGAAAGAGGAGACAAAGGGAGAAGGAAAGAGGAGACAGGGGGAGAAGGATAGAGGAGACAGAGGGAGAAGAAATTCCAAAATGGGAAGGGAGAGGATGTGGGGTGAAAAGGACGAAAAAATTAGGATGGAGGGGAGGAGAGGGAGAGGGAATAAGAGAAGGGGAGGGAACAGTTCGATGGGAGTAATTTTCGAGATGGGTGGGGTGGAAGGGAAGTAATGGGTGGGATGGGGTGGGGTGGGGTGGGGTACAGGGGAATATGGGTGGATTTGTGGGTCGAGGCTGTGGATGGAGGTATTCGGAAGGTAGCTACTGGCAGAGTGGGGTGTATGGGTGGGGGACTGAGAAGAGATAACAGGCTGGTGCGGGTTGTGGGTGGGAGTAATGGGAAAGGTAATGAGTGCGGTGGAATATACGTGGGTGTGTTTTGTCAATGGGGGATATGGGGTGGAGAGATAATAGATGGGGTGAGGAACAAGGGGTGGCCGTTATGGGTAAGGGGTTGTGGGATGAAGGGGATACATTTTTGTGGCATGAGTATATGGGTGGGTTGTGAGGTGGAGAGCAGGTAATGGGTGGGGTGGGTATATGGGTACGCATGTGAATGGGTGGGGCTGGATGGGGAAGAGAGGAGGGGAGGTGATGGGTGGGTGGGTATGGGGTACGTATGTGGGTGGGTGTGCTGGGGTGGAGGCGTGTAGAGCGGAAGGGACGTAATGAGTGAGGTAACATGGGGTGGGCTTGTGGAGGGTGTGGAAGGACTGGAGGTGGTACGTGGGAGGATGGAGGGTTGCTCTGCCTGGATGGATGGATGCGTATGAAAAGGAAGAAAGGTTGTTGAGGGAAGAAAAGGTGATGTGATCGATAATTTTGGAAGAAAATATGGAAGACTTGCGATGGGAGATCGGAGGGAGCTTGATGGGAGAGAAGGTCTAGGATGGATGTATGGATGGATGGATGGAAGGAAGAAGGATGAAAGAAATATGGTTTACAATGGATGGAAGAAAGGAGGCTGTAAATATGGAAAGTCAAAGAAGGATGGATGGAAGGAGGATGAAAGGGAGAAAGGTCTAAGGTGGATGGAAGGAGGATGAAAGAAAGGAAGGAAGGTCTACGGTGAATGAATGAATGGAAGGATGTGGACTCTAGGACAGAAAGATGGAGGATGGAACGTCTAGGATGGACACAGAGAAGATAAAATGGAAGAACAAAAGCTTAGACTTGAAGGAAGGAACAAGGATGGAAAATGTAAGGCTAGATGGATTATAGGACTAGGATGGAAGCTGTATGGATGGATGGAAAGAGGGTGTAGGATGGCGGGATGTTGCCGAATGACCGTGGAGGCAGGGTCGTAACCTAGATATAGGAGGGGAGAAAATGGGGAAGGAAGGTGGGGGAGAGGGGTGAAGGTAAGGTTATAGGCTATATGGGAGGGATGGGATGGATTAGTGCGGGGTAGGGGAGGAAAGGATATGGGGTGGATGTTGAAGTGGATGAGGAACGGGAATGGTGGAAGGAGGCAAGAGATGGAGGTAAAGATGAAGCTGCAATCAGTGAGGTGGATAGGGAAAAGAAATGTGTTGGGGTGGTTATGACGGAGATGGATGTGAAGAGTGAATGTGCCGAGGTGGATGTGGAATGGAAATGTGGAAGAGGATGACGTGCTAAGTCTGATGTCAAGTGGAAAAGTAGACAGAGTGAGATGAATGAAGTGGATATTATGAGCAGGTTTGGTGGAAGACAATGAGTAAGAAGGATATGGTGAAGTGGATGTGATGTGGCAAATGAAACTAGGGTAGAGTGAAGTGGATGTTACAAAGGAGTGTGGTGGGGTGGATGTGAATGGGGAGGGGAAGGATATGGTCTGGTTGTGGTAGGGAATGCGGATGTGGGGATGTAGTGGAAGGGTGCAAGGGAAGGGGTGGATAGGTGAAAGACAAGTACATAGATAGGTGTAGGTTAACAGGGAAAGGGTGAAGGGGTGGAAGGGAAGAGTCAGAGTGGTGGAAAAATAGACAAAAGGGGAGGGGTGAATACAGGAAGGAACGGAAGGGATGGAAGTTATGGTGGATGCGAGTGGACGAGATGAAGTGCGAAGATGGAAGGGAAGGGGTGGAAGGAATGAGGTGGATATGAGATGAAATGGAAGGGAAAGGACCGAGACAGTGGACAGACAGTAGGAAAGAAGGAGTGGATGGGTGGAAGAAAAGAGGTGGATACAGGGTGGAAGGAAAGGCGTGGATATGTTCATGCAGAGTGGACGGGTGGATGTAAGTGGAAGAGTAGGGATGGATATGAGGATGTAGGATGGATGGGTGGATGAAGGGTGGAGTGGGTGGAGGGGGAGGCCAAGGGGACGCAATTAAGGAAAATGCGAGGATGGGGAGGGAGGCGAGGGAAGGAGAGGAGGGAGGGGAAAGAAGAGGAGGAAAGAGAGTAGACGTAGAATGGAGAGAACATGAAATAAGGGAGACAGAGGAAGGATGAGACAGAGGCAGGAGGAGAGAGGGCAAAAAGAGGGGAGAGGGAGGAAAGAGGGGAGACAAGTAAAGAGGGGAAAGGGAAGAATGAGGGAAAAGATAGAACTGTGGGGAGAGGGAGTGAAAAGGACTGAGGTAAGACGGGGAGATGAGGAAAAAAAAAAAAAAAAAAAAAAAAAATGGTAGAAATGATGGGATGGAGAAGAGATAAGAGAGGCGAGAAAGACAGAGAGGTTGATAGACGAAAGAGGATGAAGGAGGAGGGGGAGGAAATGAAGAGCGAGGGTAAAGGAATTAGGTGACATGAGGGGAAATGAGACGAAAGGAGAGAAATGACTGAAGGGATGCAACATGAAACGAAGGATATGGTGGAAAAACAAGAAATGAGGACAGGAAGGGAGAAAATGAGAGGAGGGATGGAAATAAGACAAAAAAGAGGAGTAGAAGGAAGGGTAACTGTAGAAAGACATAACAAAAGGGAAGACGAGAAATGTACGTCAAACAAGAGATGAGAAAAAGTGTGTGTGTGTGTGTGTGTGTGTGTGTGTGAGGAAGAGGAGGAAGTATTTAAAGGCAATGTCTGCGGAAGGAAGGGCGATGAAGGGCGAGGGAGAAGGATAAGAAAAGTAGACAGGGGAGAGGGGAGGAAAAGTTAGGTACGAAAATATCATGGAGAGAGAGAGAGAGAGAGAGAGAGAGAGAGAGAGAGTTGAAGGGCAAAGAAATTCTGAGAAGCGTGAACAACAGTGAATATCGACCACCTGATACCTAAACACAGCTCTAAAAATATCTCTTCCAGACCTAATGATAATCGAAACCAATAAACCACATCCTTTCCACTCACGTCCACCCATAAGTTTATCCTATCCCATTCTCCCCGTGGCATCGCTTTTATCACAAACATTACCACTCATCCTCTTATAAACATACCCAATCACCCTCTCAAAAAACGACTGTAGTATCACATTATGTAACCAATTGTACCAAGTTTCTCCTCCTACAACATAATACATGTACTGCCTTTCTCACAGACACAATGTAGCATTATTTTCTACAACCAGTAATACCTCTATCCTATCCACCTTCATCATTTGTGACTACACCTTAGTTTCTTATCAGATCCAAGTACTAATCACATCAGATTCCCTTTCTTCACACAAGAAAAACGTACCGGTAATCCCATTCTCAGTGACGCAATGTTACACCACTTCCTGTAACTATAGTCTATTTGACTGACCTGTGCAGCTGAGATGTATGGGCCGAGTAGGGTGTACGAGTCGCGGTTGCTGACTGGCCGCCGATGATGTAAATCTACAGTTCTTCTTATTTTAGCACATATATATTTGTATTTGTAAACTGTTTGCAATACAGGCAGCCAGTTAAATATACAATAATTTCCAAAGCTAAAGATGGCAAAATTAACTTTAAAATTTTACCGTTATCAAAGAAAATTAAAGTTGATTATAAAGTTTTATAAAACGATGAGTGACGTTTGAAGTAAATTATCCACCCACGGTGTACACCTACGTCCGCATGTATCACCGCATCCACCCACGGTGTACACCTTCGTCCGCATGTTGCACTATAATATCCACCCACGGCGTACACCTACGTCCGCATGTTGCACTACAATACATGCCGGCATTTACTTCAATGACATCATCGGCGGCCAATCAGTAGCCGCGGATCAAACACACCCTACTTGCCCAATACATCTCAGCTGCACATGTCAATCAAATAGATTATAATAATACCAACTTTTTGCACTAAATCCATTATCTCTAATCAGTCAGCCTTATCTCTTATCAACTCAAAGTAGTATTCACCCCCTAAATCCTCCTCCTCCTCCTCCTCCTCTTCTTCTTTCCTTCCTCCTCTCCATCAATCTTCCCTTCCCTTCTTCCTTCAGGCGCAATTTCAGAACGGTTCGAAATTATTGGACTCATTCCGTCCTCAAATTCTTTCTTTGAGGAGGCCATTTTTTTGTGCAGAGTTCTCTCTCTCTCTCTCTCTCTCTAAGAAAGGCAAGGACGAAATTAGGCGGAGAACGCGAGGAAAACATTACAAGAGAAGGAAGAAATCGACAATGAGAAAGAATGTTTCACTCTTGGAAGCGTGTGTGTGTGTGTGTGTGTGTGTGTGTGTGTGTGTGTGTGTGTGTGTGTGTGTGTGTGTGTGTGTGTGTGTGTGTGAGAGAGAGAGAGAGAGAGAGAGAGAGAGAGAGAGAGAGAGAAAAGGGGGGAGTAAAGTGAAGGTCACGTGATGTAAAATGGAACAAGAGAATGGAGAAATTATGAAAGGTAAGGAGAGAAGAACGGAGGAGAAACTGATAGGAAGAAATAGAAAGAAGAGAAAGATAAAGAATAAAAATGTACAGATGGTCTCAGAAGGCATGGAGGAAGGGAGGAAGGAAGGGAGGAAAAAATGGAGAAAGGAGAAGGAGGGATGAACACAGGAGTAAAGGAAAATGGAATGGAAGAAACTGAAAGAAGAGGAAGGGAGGGGGCGAATATAAATTTAAAGAAGGTATATGGGAAGGAGGGAGCGAGGGAGAAGGAGGGTAGGTGGGCCAAATCGAAGGAGGAACGAGAAACGGAGAACGGTTGGAAGGAGAAAGGAAAAGGGAAGAAAAAAGCAAAGACAGGGGAAGGAGGAAAGGAAAATAAAGAGAAGGTGTTAAGGAAGGGTGGCGAAGCAGGGTGGCGAAGCAAAAGGAAGAGAGGGAGCGGGCGAGGGAGAGAGAAAGAAGGGCGGGCCAAAGCGGAGGAGGACCGAGAGAGCGGGGAGTGAGGGAGAGAGCATGGTTGTGGTAGCAGGGAGTGCCAATCGGAAGGGAGGGAGGGATGAGTGCTAGGCACCGGGAGGGAAGAGGGCCATGTGTTAGGGGAGGGAGGCAGGGAGGAGGGCCAAGCGTGAGGGAAGGGAGGGAGGGAGGGAGGGAGGGAGTGCCATGCGCGAGACAGTGGTGCCAGGGTGGGAGGGAGGGGGCGGTGCCAGAGGATAGCAGACCGGGGTACGGGAGGGAGAAGAGCTAGGAGGACGTACAGGGGATGGAAGGGGGAAGGGGAAGTAGGTGGAACGGAGGAGGGTGGGGACGTATGTGGGGAGTGGGAGGGGGCTCGGGGACGTTCGGTAGGGGGTGGGGGAAGGGTACGGCACTCAGGTCAATAGCCCAAGCATGACTCAGGCGTCCGGGCACAGTTCAATGACCTTGTATCAATGACCTTTCCTACCCTCGCCCACCTTCGTACCCTCACTGAGCCCTACCAACCATGCCACTACACCCTCGGCAACTAAAACCCGCGAGGAAATAATTATCAGTGGTGTAAAAATAGCGAAAGGCTGGCTGGAGGCGGCCATAGGTGGTGGTGGGTGAATGAAAATGGCGACATCTGGCAACTGCATGACGCCGCGATGTAAACAAACCGAGGGCCACGCGACTCCCGCCCCTATCCCCCCTAATCTTAGAGATCAATTTGTCTTGTCGCGTAGCGGGTAATGCAAGCTCGGTCCACCACCCCTCCTCCTTTTGCTCCTGGACTCCCGAGGGAATGCAAACGTTATCCCCTTAAGGTGTTGGGAAGCCGGTGGTGGACTGGTTAGCAAGTTCAGATCGCATGTGAAAGAACCCGAGTTCGATTCTCAGTCCAGTACAGGCATGGTGGACTGAAGTTTCTTTCCCTTAAGTCCTTGCTGTCACTGCTGTATATTTGGGAGCATTACGTAACATCGATTGTTGTCGTTCGAGTACTAGGGAAAGGGTGAAAAGAAAGAAAGAAAAAAAAAAAAGACTAACGACCCACTTGCTGTCGATAAGCTTTAATCTCAGCCTCTTCTTCCCGTTAACCCTTTGGCTGTCAGCACTGCTCTCGACAGAACATATTCGTCTGGTGCTGGCGTCAACAAATTTTCTACTAAAACCAATACCTGGAAAGGATTACTCGAAATAAGTTTGTTAATCCCCTGAATAATACAATTTCTCTGAGTATAGCTGGACGACGACGACGACGCTTATGGTAATGACAACAGGAACAGCAGCAGCAGCAGCAACAGTAATAGTAATAGCAGTAGAAGTATAATAATAATAATAATAATAATAATAATAATAATAATAATCTGGTGGTACCCCTAACATAAAACGCCTACAGTGCATAAACCACAGCACGATAAGGGTTAAGGTTACACGGCCAGGGATCATATTCACAAACTCAACTAACACTAAAGGGTCTGTTTATTATTTAACTGTACAGACGTTTGGCTCCATTTATTCTGCTACCAAGGCCTTCATTATTCAATCAGAGTTAATATTAAAGTGTTAAAATATTAACAGTAAAGAATATGTGGTACTGCTTAACTCTTTTTGGACACCTGTTTCTCGTAAAAACTGGATCTATTGACACTTGCTTATCGTAAAAATTGACTTACTTAATAAATACTGAGACTTTTTTTTTTTTTTATGACAATCTATCTACCCAGGTTTCGATATCACGTCCATCCTAAACTGCGTAGGTTTGGCGTGTCCGTCCGGCGGGCCTGTTTAAGTATTACTCATAGACCAAATATTTACCTGATGAGTGCCTGACGCTCTCTCTCTCTCGCTCTCTCTCTCTCTCTGTCTGATTGGTGGCGTATCAGGAACTTTCCATTATAGGTACAATGTTATTATGTCTTGTTATCGGTCAGACTTTATCAGAGAGAGAGAGAGAGAGAGAGAGAGAGAGAGAGAGAGAGCGAGAGAGGCTAATGAACTCATGGCGTAGTAAGATAGTGGAGAATGTGAGGAAGAGTGAAGATAATAAAAAAGCAGTGATAAGAGTTGACATAATTAGAGGTAACCTAACCTCACTCACTATCACCGACACAGAGATACACAAACGAGTATTTTTCTTACCCATTCACCCCGAGGAACTTTTTACCAAATATTCTTACTAATGTATTTTTTGTATTCAGCTTAGAAAATTCCCTAGCAATGATGAAGAAAAACAGTTGTATTTTGACGACCCCCTATTTTTCATTTATTTTTTCCCTTCTACTTTCTGACGCTCTTCACTATTTAGGAATGATCATGTATTGAAGGGTTTATTGGGGAGAATATGATCGTGTCTTTGGTCACTAGAAAAATGTACATCTCCGGACTGAAGGGGTTAATGAGTTATTCTGAAGCCTTCCATTTACCCCCCTCCAGTGCCAAAAGTCCTTCCAAACAGCAGTAAAATCAAGAGGGTACAGCAAGAAATACTACTACTACTACTACTTATAGTACTACTACTACTACTACTAATAATAATAATAATAATAATAACGATAACAACAACAACAGACATCGTGGTGAAAGAAAATTCATATTTCTCTTTACTCTTACCACTACAATATTTCTTAACCTTCTTTATCCCCCAGCTACTCTCTCTCTCTCTCTCTCTCTCTCACGTCTTACCTTGTCTCCCCTCTCCATACCCCTTCCTTATTTATCATTTGTCCTTCCCTTTCTGTTGGCTTTCCTCCACTGTCTTTCTATTCCCTTCTTCCTCTTACCTGAAGTAAACAGAAGAACAGATATAAGTAAAGAGAAATACACAAACAGAACAAATGAATATATACTGTATGTGCCCTGGATGTGGATGGATGGATGGATGGATGGATAAACTGCTTAACATATACGATAATAGCTAACAGTTACACAAAAACATCTCTACAACAATATGTATTAATACACACACACACACACACACACACACACACACACACACACACACACACACATACATACACATCAAACATCATCCTAAAAAACAAACACAAAACCTCCACAAAACACACACACACACACACACACACACACACACACACACACACACACACACACACATCCTACAAATATTTCCATTAAAAAAACAAACGCAAAAGACCTCCATAAAACACACACACACACACACACACACACACACACACACACACACACACACACATCCTACAAATATTTCCATTAAAAACAAACGCAAAAGACCTCCATAAAACACACACACACACACACACACACACACACACACACACACACACACACGCACACACACGCACGCACACACGCACGCACGCACACACACACACACACGCACGCACACACACACACACACATCCTACAAATATTTCCATTAAAAACAAACGCAAAAGACCTCCATAAAACGCACACACACACACACACACACACACACACACACACACACACACACACACACGCACGCACGCAATTACATACACAGAGGAGACAGCGTATTCAGGGCATATGTATTGCGGTGGCTGGTGTATTTTTGTGGCCCTGCGTCGATTAGCCACGGGGGGACGTGTCATACAGGCTGGAAAGGGTGAATGCATGCGTGGACGGAAGGATGGGTGGATGAATGGATGGATGGGCACTTGATGCTTGTATGGAAGGGTAGATAGATACATAGATATTCAGATACAGATAAGAAGACAGAGATGGAAGGACGGATGGATGGATGACTGAATAGATGGATCAATGGATGAACGGATTAACTGATGGATGGATGGATCAACGGATGAATGGATTAACTGATGGATGGATCAACGGATGAATGGATGGATGGATCAACGGATGAATGGATTAATTGATAGATGGATGAACAAAAGGATGAATATATTAATGGATAGATGGATGGATGAGCAGGTGGCTAGGTGGATGGATAGACAGACACATAAACACAAGCAAACATGTACATAAATATAAAATATAAGATGAGAGAAAGAGAGAAGAGAGAGAGGGAGGGATGAGCAGCTGAAGGAGAAGGAAGGAGAGGTTGAGAATTTCAAAGGAAAACAAACAGCAACAGAGAGGGAAGGGGAAGAGGAAAGACATTTGGAAGGTGGGATGAAAAGGGGAAAGGGAAGGGGAGAAACAGGGAGGGAAGATAAGGGGACGACTGTCATGGCGGAGGAGAGGCAAAAAGGACGATAAGGAATAATAAATATGAGGAAGGAAAGTGGGGAGAGAAAAGGAAAGAAGGGGGAGATGACAGGGAGGAAAGAAAGGGTGGAAACGAGGAAAGGAGTGAAAGAAGGAGAGACAAGGAAGAAATGAATATGACAGAAGTGGACGAAGAGATGGAGAAATAGTGGAGGGGTTGAGAGTAAAGATGGGAAGGAGAAAGACAGAAAAGAAGAAGGAAAGAAGCTCTGGAGAAAAGCAAACAGGGAGGGAGAGAAAGCGAATGAGGGATAGGAGCATGAAGGGAAGGAAGGGGAAACACAAGGATGGATGGAGGGATAGACAGATAAGGAGGGAAGACAAGGAGGCAAGGAAGGATGGAATGAAGGAGTGAGGGAGGGAAGGAAGGGGGAAGAGAGAGAGAGAGAGAGAGAGAGAGAGAGAGAGAGAGAGAGAGAGAGAGAGAGAGAGAGAGAGAAGGTAAGGCAAGGGAGTAATGGTGGCAAACCTGCTAATCAATTCCGGTGTGTTATGTAACGTGAATACCTTTGTTGCAGTCCCTCACCACGGTCCCTTCCCCTCCCCCCCTCTCTATACCTGTACCCCTCTCCACCACACCACACCAGTACCCCTCTCCGCTATACCTTATGACTGTACCCTTCTCCACCACACCACACCAGTACCCTTCTCCGCTGTACCTTATGACTGTACCCCTCTCCACCACACCTGTACCCCCTCACCATCACACCTATGCCCTCTCCACCACACCATACCCTCTCCACACCTGTACCCTTCTCCAACAAACCTATACCTCTCTCCACCACACTTGTACCCTTCTCTACCACTCCTGTACCCCCTCTCTTCCACACCTGTATACCCTCTCCACCACACCTGTATACCCTCTCCACCACACCTGTACACCCTCTCCACCACACCTGTACGCTCTCTCCACCACACCTGTACGCCCTCTCCACCACACCTGTACACCCTCTCCACCACACCTGTCCCCCTTTCCACCGCCCATTCCACCAAACTTGTTCCCTCGCAAGCCTGCAAACTTTGTAGAGTAGTCCGTCTTCCTAAACACATGCACCCCTCTCCACACCTGACTCCCCTCCACACACCTGCAGCCACACCGGTCTTTGTTTCCTTCCATACCTGTCACCATCCCCCCTGACACACACCTGTTTCCAACCTCTCTCCCACTCCCCTTCGCACACACCTGTCGCCCCCCCACCTCTCAATATCAGGTGTTGCCCTATACCTCCCCTCCCCCAATCTTCCCCCAACCTTTTACCCCCTCCCTGTATCTCCACTCCCTCTATCTCTCGTGATTTCTGTCCCTCCCCACCTTCTCCCATCCTTCACCTTCCCTCACCCTATTTTCTGTCTTACTTCCTACACCACCCCTTCCCCTTTCCTCCCCCTAGATTCTACCTCATTATTTCTCCCCTCCCCTCCTCTCCTCTTCCCTTATCCCACTTTCGCTCCCCTCTTCCTCCCCGATCGTCAACGAATTCCACATTACGACCTAACCTCCCTCATCCCTCCCGCCATCTGCTCCCCTCCAATCCCCTCCCCTCCTGTCTTCCCTCCCTCCCTCTCCCATCCATTACCCATTCTCCCCGTTCCCTTTTCCTTTCCCTCTCCCTTTTACAACCATCCTCTCTCCCTCTTCATTACCGCCCCTTCTCCTACCCTCCACACCCCACTTACCATCAACTCCAACCTCCTCCAACTCCCTTCCTTGCCCTCTCATTATATATCCTACCCCTCCCCACTCTCTCTCTCTCTCTCTCATTCTTCGCTGTTATTTCTTCCTTTTCCCATGTCATGTCTGTTCTTCCATTCCTGCTCCTCCTCCTCCTCCTCAGTCGACCTTGTCCTACTTGGCTCTCGTCACTTTTCCTTACACAGTCTTCTTTTTTCATCTTCTTTTCCTCCACTCTCTCCTGCCCTCATCACAAAGCCTGCACTCCTCAACCTCTCTCTCTCTCTCTCTCTCTCTCTCTCCTATAATTAAGGGTATAGGGGTGATCCATACTCCTGACACCCACCAATGCCTACCCATTCATAAGCACCCTCCTTTCCTCCATACCCATCTGCTTACAAATTTAGGTCCACACTCCTTTCTTCCTCTCCCCTATTCACATTTTCACTCATATACCTTCCTGCTAATCAATCTACTATTCCTACTCATACAACTACCTACTGATCAATCCACCTAGTCATGTTCCCCTCTCTTACTAACCATCTACCTTCTTTCATCTCTCTACCTACCAACCTACATATTTCCCAAATTATAAACCTATATACCTACTTACCTATCCACCTACCTGCCTGCCTACTTTCGTGTCTGTTAGCCATCTCTCCACTTAAACACCCGTACTCATCTACATAACCACCTACAGTATTTTCACTTACCTACCAATACAAGCCTACCTACTTACCTACCTACACACACAGCCGCCTTGGTCTACCTTTTAACTTACCTATCTACCTTCGCAACTGTAAACCAACTTACCTATAAACTAACAACCTTTTTTTCCCACCTACATCCTCCCCCTCCACTTTCTGACTTATCCAGTTCTCTCACCAGTTACCTCTCCATTTACCTATCTGATCCCTTACCTACCCTACTCTACCCACCCACCAAGGCTACCCTACCTTCCTTCATTCTATCCCCCGCTCTTTCTACCTACCAACCTTCTTACCTAACTACCTACCTACCATTCCTACCTGACAAAAGTACCTACCTAACTTCTAATCTACCTACCTTCCCACCTATCCTGACTACGTCCTCTAACCTCACGTATATCCTGGCTATCTAGTTACCCCGCTATCCTACCTACTTTATTTCTGACCTACCTACCTACTTACCTAGCAACTTACCAACCCACCTACTTACCTACTTACAACACTTACCCTTGCCCTATGTAATCAACTACAGTATATCCATCTTAATACATCTGGTCTATACTGTAATTAAAAGCGTGATATATTGTTGTGCCATTATGACGTAAATACAAAGGTCATTAACACACACACACACACACACACACACACACACACACACACACACACACACACACAGGGGAATATTCCTGTAACTACGAGAATACTGATGCAATGGAAAGAATATTCATGTAGGTGAGACTGCTGATGCGAGAGAGAGAGAGAGAGAGACAGAGACAGAGAGAGAGAGACAGAGAGAGAGAGAGAGAGAGACAGAGAGAGAGACAGAGAGAGAGAGAGAGACAGAGAGAGAGAGAGAGATTACGCATGCTGTTTCCCAAAAGAGTGAAGTGACCTTAATTCAACCTGGACACCTGTTGTATATTATTATGGCCGTATTTAGTGATGAGGAACCTGCTGCGGCTCATGCTATTACTTTCACCACCCCTATTAACATTTCACCACTACTCACCACTACGATTAACATTTCACCACTACTCACCACTACGATTAACACTCATTTCATCACTACTCACCACTACGATTAACATTTCACCACTACTCACCACTACGATTAACACTCATTTCATCACTACTCACCACTACGATTAACACTTATCACAATATCACCAACAGTTACTATCTCCACAACGATTTCCATTCATATCACCAAGAAACCATTACTTAAAGTATTACCACCACTATTAACCACTTTTTAACAACAATATCACCACTATGAACCAATATCGCATATAAAATTATCACCAGCATCACTACTATCAACTAACAACACCACTCAGATCACCATTAAGATTACAATAAACATCACTAACCCAACTACAACCACCACCACAACCAAAATATTCCACCACCACCACCACAACCAAAATATTCCACCACCACAACAGCCACAACCAAATATCCCACCACCACCGCAACCAAAATATCCCACCACCACCACAACCAAAACATCACCACCACAACAACCACTGTTATCACAACTACCACCAGGAGCACCACCATTACCTGCAACCCAATCCGACAATCCACTTAGTTCATCAGGGTTCATTTTACAAACCACTAAGCCACCATCAACCAACTCACACCTAAAACACACACACACACACACACACACACACACACACACACACACACTCCTAATTCGGCAAGGCAGGGAGTGACTGAACAACTCCCACCAACCAATGCACACACATGGCCTACAATACATAATAGGTCTCTTTGGCTGAAGTCAGAATGGTAGTAATTAAATGACATTGATTTACTGAACCGTGTATACTGGATTTGTCTGGCTTTACTGATCAACTGTCTAAACACTTCTAGTACGATGACGTCATCCTCTTTTATGACTACCGCTAAACATTTACCTAAATAAAACATCTTTTTACTCAGCTGTATTTATTCAGAGGGAGACATTTCTTTACGAAGGTATTGAATTACGAGTAGTGTGACCTTTGACTGATACTATCCCCTTTAACAAAACCTAAATAAAGGAAAAGAAAAAGGAAAAAGGAAAAAAGAAAAAGAAACAGAAAAAAGGACATAGAAAAAAGAAAGAATAAAACCCTCCTCCATGGCTGACTGACCGACTAGCACCTTAACACCTTTAATCCTATGACGTAATATTTCATTCGAATGTATCCTTGGGGAACTGTTTATAACTTCGGACACCTCTCTTGAATTCAGGGGGGTTAATGAAGGCTTGTGGCTAACCCCTCCACTCCGAAAACTCTCAATAAAGCGAAATATAATCGTCTGCAGAGGGAGAATATAGACTACGTCGTGCCAGTGAAGGGGGTTAGCACGTTACCCTGACTTACCAACCCTCACCCAAATTCCGCTCTCACAACCGCCAAACAGTGAAGAGCTGAGGCTGACTGCAGGAAAGAATAAAAGGCTGACCAACTGACTGACTGACCATGCTGACAGTGTGTGTGTGTGTGTGTGTATGTGTGTGTGCTGACAACCTGACATAATTGCGTGCCAAGAATCCGCAAGAGAGGGAGAGACCGGGCCGGATTGGCGACGTGCAGCAACTCCCTCGCGAGCAGTAACACATGAATAACTGAAAACCGCGTCAGTGCAAAAAAAATAAAAAGAACACAACCTTTCGGGGGCATTCACTGCTGAGAAAAATAAAATCCTGACCGATAATTTACCCTACTTTATCGAATCCTTACTTGAATATGAGAGAGGGTGTAGAAAAATGCAAAAAATGGCGCGAGTTGGAAGCTTTGTATGTAAGCCACCGTTGCCAACTCTGAACGCGACCCCTAGAGGTGGAGGGAAAGTTGTAGAGATGAGGAGGAAAGGGAACAGTTTGGAGGAAAGGGAGAGTGAGAAGGAGGGCCTGGAGAGAAAACAAAGAGAGAGTAAAGAAGGAGTGTGGAGGAAAAAAAACCCGGGTATCGGGAGGAAGGAAACACGTACGTGGGAGAGGATGCAATATGCTGCATCTGGCACCGCTGTAGTAGGGGTGCTGTGACGTCACTTACGATAACGCACACACTTACACATACATGTACACACACAAACGCTCACATGCACACGACCCCTTCTGTAACAAATGCGGTAACTGGGCCACAGACGCACACACACAAACTTACATACATAGACGCAGACATAAGTTTGTATTCACACAGACGTACACAGATACATTAAAATAAACATACATGCAGTCACCATATGCACACCTCAATTATACAAACACACACACACACACACACACACACACACACACTACACTGTACATGCACCCAAACATAGTGTATCTGATGATGACAGGCGATGGTGGTACTTGCTTTACTTTACTGTTGCTAGAAAAGAAACAGGATTGTGGTTGTTGTAATACCTGTTGATATGAAAGTAGGGTAATGTTGGTAGTGATGGTTGTAGCGGTGTTGGGTAGAGGAAGTGAAAGTGGTGTAGTGGTGGATGTGATAGTGGTAGCTGTGGTGGTGGTGGTAGAGGTGGAAGTATCGGTGGTGGTGGTGGTGGTGGTAATGATAGCAGTAAGTGATGGTGATAGCAATGGTTGTGGCGGTGGTAATGGTAGTGATGGTGGCAGTAGTGATAATGGAAGTAGTGGCAACAGAAGTGGTAGGTGTGGTAGCAGTGGTAGTGGGTGTGGTAGCAGTGGTAGTGGTGGTGATGGTGATAGCAGTGGCACAGTTCAATAGTTATCAGCATTTGTAGCAGTGGGAGTGGTCACAGAAGTGCAGAGTAGGGTAGTTGTGGTAAAGTGGTAGTTGTGACAGTGGTGGTGAGTGGTTGTTGTAGTAAGTAGTACAATTACGTGTGGTAGTTCTGGTGGTCGTGATAGTAGCTGTGAATGTAGAGCAAAACTTGTGATGAGCAGTAATGGTAGTGGTGATGGTAGCTGTACAGAGTGGTGATAGTGGCTGAGGTACGGTAGTAAATTCTGATTTACTGTGGAAGGTAGTTGTGGTGGAACAGTTGTAGTTGTGGTAGCGTGCGAAGGCTGAATGACTCGTAGAAGCGATGATGATGATGATGATAAGTGTTGCTAGGGTGGTAGTTGTACCGGTGGTGGAGGTCATGGCACTAAAGTGAGAAAGAGGAAAGACAGACAGACAAGAAGACAGACAGGTATACAGACAGACAGGAAGGCAGAGAGACAGGATGACACAGACAGGAAGACAGAGAGACAAACAGAAAGATGAACAAACAGACTGATAAACATATAAGGAGAGGAAGGTGAGAGAGGAACCCATGAGTAGGGAGAGGCAGAGGACAGGAGGACTGAGGGAAAGGGGGGAAGGAAGGAAGAAGCAAGGAAGGAAGGGACAGAGGAGGAAGAGGAGGAAGAGAAAGGTAGGACGAGGGAGCGGGAAAGGGAGAAAGGGAATGACACGGAGAGGTAAGGAAGGTGTGGAGGTAGCAAAGAGAACGCAAGTGGGGGAGGACGAGGAAAGAGGAAGAATGGAAATGGCGGGGAAGTACAGTAGAAAGAGGGTCAGGGTGAAATAAAGGAAGGGAGAGAAGAAAATGTATGATATGAAGTGAGGATACGAGAAAAATAGGGGAATGGAAAGGCAGGGAGAGTGAGGGGTGGGGGAGGAAAAAGGTAAGCAAGGGAGTTAGGAAAGACGGGGAGGTAAGGACAGAAAGAGAGAAAGGTTGGGAGGAGAGAAGGAGAGGTAGAGATGGGTGGAAGGCAAGAAGAGGCAGAGAGAAAGGAAGAGAGAGGCAGGGGGGTTAAGGAGGGGAGTGTTGAGGCAGGGTACAGGAGTATTGATAAAGAGGTGGGTGGCAGGGAGAGGGGGAGGCCATGGTGGTAGCTGTGGTGTGGCATTTAGGCGGCGGAGGCAAAGATAGGGAGTGGGGCACACAGAAAGGGGGGCAGACTGACACAGACAAAACGAAAAGTAAAGACAAATGGGCTGGGAGGTATTAAGAGGCAGGGAGAAAGACGGAGACAGGGAGACAGGTATGAGAGATAGACAAGGAAACGCAGAGAGAAAAGCAGACAGACAAGCAGAAAAGAGGGGACACCAAGAGGGGAAGGCAGAGACAAACAAGGAGATGGGGAGAGCCTGAGAGGGAGTTAGGGAGAGCTGACAGGGAGAAAGGCAGAGGGAAACTGGGACAAAATAGAGGGAGAGACTGGAGGGAGAAAGGAAGAAGGGCTGAAGGTGAGGCAAGGAGAGAGAGAAATCGCGAAGTAAGAAAGAGGCAAGGAGAGGCAGAGGGAAGGAAATAAGAATGGCAAAAGGGCAGGCAGAAGGAGACAGATAAAGACGTCGAGGCAAAAGAAAGGCATGGGATGGGGAAAGGTGGCAGAGAAATAATGTGGGTGACGGCAAGGATACTGATATGCAGGGAGGCAGGGAGAAGGGACGGGGAAAAGGGTATGGCAGGTTGGAAGAGGAGGTAAAGGATACAGCAGGTTAGCAGTGAAAGTTGGGGTAATATGAAAAGGTTGACAGGGAACGAGGGGAAGGGTAGGGCAGAGGTAGGGCAGGGAAAGTGGCAGGGTAAGGAGGGAGGCAGGGCAGGGGAAGAAGGGTGAGGCAGGATAGGGAAGAGGGACAGCACAATCCGAACAGAAGACAGAGTGTGTGGTAGAGTGGAGTGGAAAGAGGAGTGACAGACAAGAAGATATGGCGGCAGGGAGACAGACAGGGAGGCAAGGTGTTAGACAGGGAGGGTGATAAGGGGTGTCAATAACAGGGAGGCAGAGAGGGAGGGAGGGAGGTAGATAGGTAGTGAAGGTGAACCGGCTACTGACCATAAACAGACCAAAACAGCTGTCTACAGAGACCATTCCACTGCCAGGAGACACTGGAGGAGGAGGAGGAGGGAAAAAGGGGTGGACAAGAGAGAAAAGCGGAGGAAAGGAAAGAGAAGGGAAGGTGAAGAGGGAAGGATAAAAGAGAAGGAGGAGACAAAAGACGACGACTTGGGATTCATGCCTTTCTACTGCAATATTTTCTACGGGAATACAATATGAGAGAGTCAAGGCTACAATTACGTCCCCACCTGCACTGCCGGATAAACAGGGACATGAGAGGAACAAACTGTCTAGAAATGTAACCAGGCCAAGAATCGAACTCGAATCCCTCATGCTACGCGTTGGATGTGCTAACCCATGCACCACCGGCTTCCCCAGTGAGGGAGGGGCGAGAAGGAGGAGGGGGGAGGATGGAGGAGGGGTGCTGAGAATAAGGAGGAGGGAGAAGGTAAAGGTTACACTGATAGAAGGAGGTAAGGAGGGGGGAGGGGAAGAGACGGGGAGAGGATAGAGTGGGGAGGGGAAGGGCGGGAATGGGGGAGGGGAAGAGAGGGGAAGGGGTAGGGAGGAGGGAAAGGCCACATACCTCAAATCTCAAATACGGTCACAGCGTCTCCCCCACTCTCTCGTCCCCGTCCTTCCCTCCTCCTCCTCCTCCTCCTTACTCCTCTCTCCCTCCTCTCTTCCTTTCTAACCCTCTCTTCCCTTTCTTACTCCTTTCTCCTTCCATTCTTCCTCCGTCCTCCCTTTCATCTCCTTTTCCTCATCCATGTTCTATCCCTTTCATCTCCTTTTCCTCATCCATGTTCTATCCCTTTCATATCCTTTTCCTCATCCATGTTCATAACATTTCTTAATTTCTTCTCTTTCCTGCAGTTCCTTACCCCTCTTCCCCTTCTCTTCCTCACCATTTTTTTAACACTTCTCCTTTCTCCCTTCCGCTTTCCTCACCCTTTATTTCTTCCCTTCCATTCATACTGTCTTCCTTAACCTTTATTCCCTTTGTTATGCTTCTCTTACCTATGCTTTCCCTTCCCTCTCCCTAAGAATATTCTCCTATTCTTTACTCCGCTCTTCTCACCATCCCTATATCCCCCCCTCTTCCCTTCCTCTGTTCTTATGTCTTTTCTCCTTCCTTATCCAATTTTCAACTTCCCTTCCTCATTATCCCTCTCTTCCAAAGGGCCATACGTTTGAGAGAGAGAGAGAGAGAGAGAGAGAGAGAGAGAGAGAGAGAGAGAGAGAGAGAACTCAAGGCACCAAAAAAAGCCACACAGATCAAATATGTTAGAGAATTACAAAACTACAAAATTTTATAAAGTAAAAAAAATACAGAATACAAAGTCAGTGCACCAAAAATACAAGCCTTGACGCATGAAAGGCCTGAGATATAAGAGAATGTGATTTTTATTTTCTTTATGCACAAAATCACAACACAATCCCATCTCGATCAGGTCCTCGCAATATACGACCTTGCTCTTCCTTGCCTCTCTCTCTCTCTCTCTCTCTCTCTCTCTCATCTGTTCTAGCCTATCCTTCTCTCTTTCCATACTACTCTATTTCCTACAATCTATTTTTACTTAATCCCCCTTTTGCCTCAATCCACTTCACTTCACCTTCCCCATTCTTTCTCTACAACCTTACCTTCCTCCATTCACCTATTCGCTCCTCGTATTCCCAATTCCAATACCCTCCCCATACATTCTAGTTCCCCTTCTATAAATTTATCTTTTTCTCTTTCCTCCATCTTTTCCCTCAATTCAATTTCACTTCAACTTCGCTATTCTTTATTTACAATCCTACCTCAATTCACAACCCTCATCTTTTTCCCCCTATTCCCCAACTGATTTCCCTTAGCGTTCATTCCGGCCTCCTTTTATTTTCTTGCCCACGCATCTTTTCCATTAACCCAGCTCCACCGTATTCTTGACAAGGATGAGATGGAGGGATGGGATGGAAAGGCATATGACGGAGGGGAGAGGGGAGCGAGTTGGAGAGAAGGTCACTTGATGACGGAAGACAGTCTGACAAGGACACAATGTAGAGGCCATCCGTACAAGAACTGAGGCGTCTGGCAATTGTTTTATTCTTCATTAGCTGATTACCTAACCTCCACTCACCCTCCTGCTCCTATCTCCATCTCTCCCCCCCCCCTCCTACCCCTATATCCATCCTCCCCCTTCCTCTCTGCTGCAGATCCAGCCAAACTCCCCTCCCCCCCACCCCGGCCCCACAAAAACAGAGCTTCCAACTAACCTCACAAACAACCCTCGTAACAATCACGGAGACAACCAACGCTAACTACAACAAACCAGCCAACCAAACTTGCAAACGACCCAATGACGACACTACCCAAAAGTGAGTGAGAGAGAGAGAGAGAGAGAGAGAGAGAGAGAGAGAGAGAGAGAGAGAGAGAGAGAGAATGGAATACCTCAAAAGATGTTTGAAAAAAATGCATGAGAGAGAGGGAGAGAGAGAACGGCTGCTGGAAAAGGTTAAAGGTGAAGCAAGTGAAAAAATGCTTGAGAGAGACAGAGAGAGAGAGAGAGAGAGAGAGAGAGAGAGAGGGGTGGAGGGGGAGGGGAAGCGTGCAGCCTGAACAAACCGGAAAGACGTCGACGAATCCGACTCGAGTGGATTTCCTCACACGAACGTAAACAAGGACTCGACTTCAACAACTCCAAGACAAGAGGAAGAACGGGAGCGATTTCTGGCCGGATGAGAAAGACAGACAAAAAGACACAGATAGATGGAGAAGTAGATAGATAAAAACCAATGTGTGATGGGATAAAAGTGACACTCCACAAACCATAGATAGACTGCCACACACAAACACGAAAAGAAAAAGAAAATAATACGGATTGATTATAACCGAAACTGGACACACAAGAGGCAGACAAAAACAGACAGATATACAAACGGGTGTGACAGACATATAAGTTAAAAAGACAGACAGACATATAACAAGACGGCAACACAAGAGATAATCCATGCAATATTCTTAAGCCAATTTCTCTCTCTCCCTTCTGGCCAATTTCTGTCTCCCTTCAGCTGTTGTTTTCCTCTCCTTTCTCACCTCATTAGCATTCACAAGATTTTCCTCCCCACCTCTTTTCCTCCTTCGGTGTTGGCGTGTCTAATTTGCCTGGACTGTTTTTCTTTATTCTCTCTCTCTCTCTCTCTCTCTCTGTATATATATTTGTGTGTGTGTGTGTGTGTGTGTGTGTGTGTGTGTGTGTGTGTGTGTGTGTGTGTGTGTGTGTGTGTATCTCTCAAAGCTTCATTTCATAATCCGTCTAGGTCTGGTTTGCTCGCTCTCTCTCTCTCTCTCTCTCTCTCTCTCTCTCTCTCTCTCTCTCTCTCTCCTTCCACCATCCACCCACTCTTTCACTATCTTTCCAAACAACCAACTATCCACTCATCCATCCACAAATAGTTCCCTCCTTTTTATCATCCATGCTATCCATCCATCACGATATAAACATCCATCACTATATAATTAACATCAATCAAGTATCCATCCATCCGCATACCCATACAATCGATCACAATTTTTCAACCTTTCAACGATCCGACTTTCCATCCTTCCATCCACCCACTCATCCAGTCAAGCCCACCCACACAGCCATCCAAGCATCCACACCCACACACCCATCCATTGATCTGTTCTTCTGACCATCCTCCCTTCCTCTTCATCCACCTAAACACCCATCCAACCATCCACACCCACTCAACTATACATATCCAACCAGCCTTCATTCTAAATCGTTCAACCATCCACAAAACCTTCCATTCTTCCATCCAACGCTTCATACCCTTCATTCCCCACACCTCCAGCCATCCATACTTCCCAATCGTCCATCCCTTCAACCATCCTTATGACAATCCACCCAACCATCCAAATCCATTCCCCCATCACAACACTTTCTTCCAACCATCCCTCCTTACCAATAGTCAAACCACCCACACGCCTTCCATCATCCATTTCCTCCATCCAAACACCCACAATGCCCTACCATCCATCCCTCCAACCATCCATGTGACCTTCTACTCGACCATCCAACCATCCCATTCCCAGCCGCTCCCTACTCAGATATCCCAAGGCAATGACCCCCCAGCCGACCATCCGAGGCTAATGACCATACAGGAGGGTCGTAAGGTTAGGTCACCAGGTCATGTAGGGTGAGTAGGAGGGAAACAGCGAAAGGAGAGGGGGAAAGGTGGAAAGCAGAGGGGAAAGGATGTGTGTAAGAGAGAGAGAGAGAGAGAGAGAGAGAGAGAGAGAGAGAGAGAGAGAGAGAGAAGGGGGGGTAAAACAACAAAAAACAAACTGAGGAAAAGAGTACGAGCAAAAGCCATTGAAGAAGAATAAAGAGAACACAAAAAAGGAAGGGATAAAGGAGGGAGAAAGAAAATAATAAAACCAACAAAAACTTCAAGGTGAGAGAACCGGAGGAGGAGGAGGAGGAGGAGGAGGAGGAGGAGGAGGAATACAGACAAGGAAAGAGGGGAGAAATATGATGGAAAGAGGGATGGAAAGGAAGGAATAAAAGAATAAAGAGGGTGCGATGAGAGGATAAAGGAGGTGAGGAGATGGTAGAGAGGAAAAAGTTGGATAAAAAGAAATACCAGGAGAGTGAGAGAGAGAGCGCTAAGCCATATCTAATTCTCCCACACACGACTAAACAGATATCACAGAATATATCATACAACATGTACACTTTTCTACAGCATATTAAATTTTCCACATAAATATAAAATGATACAAAAAAAAAAAAAAAAACGGTAACTCTACACATAAAAATAGAGAAAGACATTAAAAACAAATATTAAATTTCTCACGTAAATAAACCCTTTGATGCACCTGAAGTCACCTGATGTACCGTACCTGTTAATTATGCCACACTTCGCAGGTGTGTGTGTGTGTGTGTGTGTGTGTGTGTGTGTGTGTGTGTGTGTGTGTGTGTGTGTGTGTGTGTGTGTGTGTGTGTGTGAGGGGGGGAATGGATAAATATTATTTTCTTCCCCTTATACTTCTATAATTTAGTTACTAACCTTCCTCAACATCCCCTCCACGTCTCTCTCTCTCTCTCTCTCTCTCTCTCTCTCTCCTTTAATCATACTCGTATACACACTCTTCACTATCACCTTTTCCTCTCTACCTTCCTGTTCGCCTATCTCTCTCTCTCTCTCTCTCTCTCTCTCTCTCTCTCTCTCTCATGTGAACTTCTACACCTCAATCGATAACGGCGTTTTAATACATGCACACACACTCCTCCCTCACCTTCATCCACCACCTCTCTCTCTCTCTCTCTCTCTCCTCACCTCTCTCAACCTGCATCAACCATATGACCTATCCTATTCCCAATCCATATTACGTCCACAGTCACCTCCTCCCCATCTCTCAACATTCCCAATCTTTCATCCACTATATCTTTCCCTTCTCCCCACTACCCTCTCCCCGGCTCCTCTCCTGGTCTCAACTCTGACCCCTCTACTTCTTGCTCCCATCCCCACCTCTCCTCCCCTACTACCTGTATCAGTCTTTCCCATTTCTTACCCATCCTACCTCCCCATTTCTTTTCCCCTACAACCTTCCTCAATCTGTTCTCCCCATCTCTGCTATCAATTCTTTAACTATCTCTTCCTCTCTCTCCTCTTTCTCCCCATCTATTCTTTACTATCAATTCTACAGCTATCTCTTCCTCTCTCTCCTCTTTCTCCCCATCTCTTCCTCCCCAGCACTGTACCTACCCTAACCTCCCCTTGGCAACAATTTAAGTATTAACTCCTATGTAATTCCTACTTCCCTCCCCACACATCGCTGTTACCTGCTCCCCCTCCACCCCCAACATTCTCCCCGTATCCACAATGCACTCGATTGACTCTCTCTCTCTCTCTCTCTCTCTCTCTCTCTCTCTCTCTCTCTCTCTCTCTCTGTCCAAACTCCGTCCCGTTTTTGTTTTCTTCATCCTGCCTCTCTCTTCCCCTCATCCTTCTACCTGTCCTCTCCTCCCTCTCGCTTCGTCCCCTCTCTTCCTCTCTTCCCCTCCTTTCCCTCACCCCGCCTCTCTTCACTCCCCTCTCCCCCTTCCCCTCCATTCCCCTTCCCAGCGCAAACACCTGTGACCCGCCTCCCCCTCTCTCCTCCCCTACCCACACCTGCCTGGTAAAGCTGCCAAGTGTGTTGGGAGGGGGAGGGGGAAGGAGGGGGGAGAAAAAGAACATGAAAAGAGGATGTCAAAATAGGCGGAGGAGGAAAGATTGAAGGCAGTACAGAAGAGAAGGGTGGAAGAAACGATAAAAAAAAAGCACGCACAAACTCGCCACACACACACACACACACACACACACACACACACACACACAAAGACGACCACACATTCTCTCTCTCTCTCTCTCTCTCTCTCTCACCTAGCCTACCTGAGCGAGCGAGCCGAAGGAGAATGCAGGGAGGAGTATATTTTACGAGGGTGTGACGGCTGTTACGAGGTTGTTGAGATAATGTTACGTGGTCGCAGCCTCGGGGGAGGGGGGGTAGCTGCGTCACAGGCTAGACGTGTAATCTTAGTACGTGAGTCAGAAGCTACGAGGCAATATCTGGGTGCGTCACGGAGACCACGCGCAATATTTACCCACGTGAATCACTGACTACACGTATCTTTACTCACGTGCAACATTAATTCACGTTCGTCATTGCTTACACATACAACATTAATTCACGTGAGTCACATATTGCACGTCCAGCCTTTACTCACGTGCGTCATAAGCAGCACGTGCATTCTCAACCCCCTGAATCCGACGACGTATATTGCTGTCTTAATTTTGCTGCCTCAGGACAATTTTATTCAGCTTAGGGGATACGGGTTATAGTGCAGGGGTTAACTCTTCCACCCTGATTACGTATTTTTTGTCTTTCTTGCTACATCCAGACGATTTTATTCAATCTCTCGTACAGAGCATTTTTCCAAGGGCTGTATCAAACCCTTCAAACTCCAACAGTCCCTCGTAATGAGAATAAAACAGTCAGAAGGTAAGATTAATTTTTTCCCCCCACAGACAATTCTCTTCAGTTTAGGAAACACAGTGAATGAGTTACTGAAGGCTGTATCCTTTATTACGGAAATGAAAGAAAGAGGCAAAAGCTTGAGCCCGAAAAGCTGTTCTTCCCAAATATTAACACAAGAAGAGGAGCCAAACCCAGTTAGAAAAAAGCTCCTATGCTGAATGAAATCGTCTAGAGATTGCAAGAATACACAAATCTTACACTCCCGAACCTGATGAGGTTAAAAGCACCCGCCATGTTGTTAATGCTGTCTCCAAGGCCAATTGGCCTTGGCTGTCTCAAGAAAATTAACAACTAACCATGCGTATCCAGGCTAATCTGGATTGAAAGCACGTCTTGGATGGTGCCAATCTACCTCCAAGCACTTTAATTTATATCTTAATGTACACATACATAGTGTCAATACACACACACACACACACACACACACACACACACACACACAGGTGTATTACCACACACTTAAACCGCCACACATTCACTCATACGCCACAAGTGTACACATAACCCATACCCTCACACTTGCACACGCGCGCAAGCGCGCAGGAGCGAACACGCGCGCGCGCGCCGCTAGCTTGCAACTGGTGATAAAGACCATGGTAATCATTTTCTCTTCCACCCTATCCTTCATTAAGGACCCATAAAACCTTTTTAATAGCCTAGCCTCACCTCTCTCTCTCTCTTCACTATATGATATCCTTATCTCAAAATTTATGCACTTCATTCATCTCAGCCGACTCATAAATATGTACCCAAGAGATGTATGAGAGAGAGAGAGAGAGAGAGAGAGAGAGAGAGAGAGAGAGAGAGAATCTATCAATCTCTATGCATTACAACACACTCACACACACACACACACACACACACACACACAAATATTCTCATAAACTTAAAGAACAAGTCTAACAAATATATCCACAATCACTAATACCAATTAACCCAAAATAAACCACGATATACTGGGACGGGTATAAAAATGTTAAGTGTACCTCCGTTAAGTAAGGTCAGACGGTGAATGAAGCGATAGAGATGTGTGTGTGTGTGTGTGTGTGTGTGTGTGTGTAGGACCGAGTTAAATAGTCAAATATACCCATCAGCTATCAAATAAACAGAGAGAGCCATAAGTAAATACCTAAACAAATGAACCTCTCCTATGACTCACGCTAAATTTTTATTTTTTTACAATAAGAGAACAGAGGAAGGTAAAACAACTGAATAAAAATAATAATCCATACACAAGATTACAGTTGTCTTCCATTCATAACAAATCTGTAACAGCTGGACTTGAACTGCTGTAGGTTGATGTTTAGGGGACAACCATTCTGGGGAAGCAAGTTCCAAAGAGATGCAGTTCGGGGAATAAAAGAATTCCGATAGGCTGAAGCTTAGCAATATGGCAGTGTGACAGTCAAATCATGAGCGCTACCAGATGCCCGTGTAGCGCGGGCGAAGGCATGGAGAGGTGGTATAATGGATGCAACTTCGTCTGAGCATTTGCCATAAAAGTATCTGTAAAATAATGCTTGAGAGGCAACATTTTTTCTTACTTGTAGGGGAGGTAGATCTTTTGTAACAGCAGGGTTATTAGTAACTCTAACTGCTTCGTTCTGAATTTTGTTCAGTTGTTTTAGTGTAACCTCTCCACATCTACTCCACAAGGGTGAGCAATATTCTAGCTGCGAGTGCACATGACTCCAGTAAATTATAGTTATCTGCTCGTCGGTGAAGAAGTTACGGACTCTGTACAATAATCCAAGTTTCTCTGAAGCAGTTTTTGCAAGTGATTTAACATGAGAGGTCCAGCTGAGGGCATTCTTAGGCGAAACACTGTACCATATAAAACTCTCTCGTTAGGTGAAATAAAACGTTGTTCCGAGCTTGACGGGGTTACTTAATACGACAAAAATATCACTCACGCCCGTATCCTCGTCGATTTAGGAAGCTCCCTAGCACCTCTTCCTCAGCGATTTATTTTTGGATTCGGCTGGTTAATATAATTTTGTCCCATACTTATGATGGATATGGTGATATTAGAATGATTTCAGGAACACAAAAATCGAGTGTAACGTACCGGTATAAGGAAAATAAATCGTTTAAGAATAGGCGTTAGGGAGCTTCCATAACCAACCAGAATGTGCGCTAGGTCACAAAATACACATGCACCCCAATTACAAGGAACACATTAACATCACATAGTCTAGCATGTACACGGATTCACATAGATCAACCTGTAAACGCGCGTACACACACACACACACACACACACACACACACACACACACACACACACACACACACACACACACACACACACTCTTCCCGCCGTATCATGAGGCATAAGCACACAACGACTCACAATACAGGTCAATTGGTACGTGTGTTCAATACAGGTGAGCATCGAAGGCTAAGTGAGGAGGAAGTGCTATCATTATTATCATCTCAACACCTGACTACACGGCTCCTTTATTAATTCTTTGTCTTACCTGCACTTTCTTTTATTGATTCTTTTTTATTTGCACTTCATTTATTAATTTTTTGTTTTATCTGCACTTTCTTTTTTCTTTATTTGCACTTCTTTAGTTCTTTCTTTTATCAGCACATTCATATATTAATTCTTTCTTTTATCACCACATTTTTTAATTAATTATTTCTTTTATCAGCGGTTTCTTTTATTATTTTTTTTATTTGCACTTTCTTTTATTAATTCTTTCTTTTATTTGCACTTTCTTTTATTAATTCTTTTTTTTATCAGCACTTTCTTTTATTATTTCTTTCTTTTATTTGCACTTTCTTTTATTAATTCTTTCTTTTATTTGCGTGTTCTTTTATTAATTCTCTCTTTTATCAGCACCTTCTTTTATTAACATTCTCAGACTCCTATGACTCACGGAATAAAATCGTCTGACATAAGCTAGAAGAGAATACTAGACTTCTCCCGACCACTGAGAGGGTTTAAGGTACCAGTAATAACCCTCATGCTCCTATGACTCACTCGGCTTAAGAAAATCGTCTGACTTAAGACAGAAATATTAATGTGAAATCTTCTTAAGTGTATTTAATGCTTTTTTTTTAACAGCTTCCTAATCATCATCCTTATTATTATTATTATTATTATTTTTTTTTTTTAGTTTTTCGAGTGTTTGTTATTTCTTATCTTCCACTTTTGCTACCTTCATTCTGTTCTCAAATGTCTTCTGATTATCTCTTATCATCATTTTATCTTTCCTACTTCACTTAATCTAGTTCTATCTATTTTTGTCATTCCCTGAACCCTCATTCCCTCGCGTTTTTCCTCCGTTTATCGCTTTTTATTTATCACCCCTTTTTCTCGTTCCTGTACTTGATCTATTTTCTGGTCATGCCCAAACCCTATTTCTCCCACGTTCTTCCTCCATTTATCATTTATTTATTTATTTATTTGTTTATTTATCATCCCTCTTCATCTTCCAACATTCCTTTCCGTTCCCTTTTCACTTGGTTTGTTTGTCTGCATCTACCATGTCTCTCTTTATCATCCAATTTCTTCATTCAACACTCCTTTTCTCTCCCAGTTTAACTTCCTGTGTCTATTTACTTTTTATAATATCCAACCTCTTCTTTCACTTATTCTTTTACCATCCCTATAGCTTTCTTTCTTTTCTTTTTTTTCTATATCAAACCTCTTCCTCTAATAATTTCTTTTACTTCCCTCACAACCTTTTATATTATACTTCCTTTATCAGTCATTCTTTTGTGGTTCCCCTATCCAATCTGTTTTCATCTTTTTACCCCTTTTATCTATTATCTCATTATCCATTATCTTATTCATAACTTTTTTATCAGCCTTGAGTTCTTTTCTCCTCTGCCTCACTTTATCGCATACTCTTTCGTGGCTCCTCTACTCAACCAGTTTTAATTTATCATTCCACTTATCTTCCTTATCTTTCCCTAATGAATCAGTCTAATGTCTTCTTATCTAACTGAATGTTCACTCAGGCTTACCCTTCTCTCTATCATTTTTTTTTTTTTTTTGGTCATAATTCAAGCTTACGTGGCATGTCTACGTGAGGATGAGAAGGAAGTGAAGTAAGGGGTAGGGACAGTAACTGGGGACAGGAGCAAACACACACACACACACACACACACACACACACTCTCTCTCTCTCTCTCTCTCTCTTATTTCACTTACTATCTCTTCCTGTCGCTCCCGCCATCCTTTTCTTATCTAAAATTCAGTATATTGCTCTCCCTTCCTCCCTCCCTCCCTCCTTGCCTCGTTTCCTCCCTCCTCTCTCTCTCTCTCTCTCTCTCTCTCTCTCTGTCCCTCTTTCCCCAGGCGTGTGTCATCATCTCATTAAAGCAAAGTCACCTGACCAGAGAGGGGGAAGGAGAGAGAGAGAGAGAGAGAGAGAGAGAGAGAGAGAGAGAGAGAGAGAGAGAGAGAGAGAGAGAGAGAGAGGTGCAATCAAATTAACAACTTCCATGAAAAAGTTTGATCCCAAACCAGCCAATGGGATACTACCCCACCACCACCACCACAACAACAACAACCACTCCTCCTCCTACTACTACTACTACTACTACAACTGCTACTACTACTACCACCACCAACACTACATAATAATAACTAGAATGGCACTCAGTACAGCGCGTACCTCCGCCAAGGCCCGATATGGAATAATTACGAAAATGTCGAAAAACGTCCTAACTCGCAATGTTAAAGTGAATAAAAAATCCTGGATCCGCACTTTTATCCGGCTCGGCATCAAAATTTAATGGAGTGTATTCAGGGCCAAGGCCCATTCTTCTACCAAGTTTCGTGGAAATCTGTCCAGTAGTTTTTGTGTAATGTTGCTCACAAACCAACAAACAAACGGACAGGGGTGAAAACATAACCTCCTTGGAGGAGGTGATAATAATAATATGAACAACAGCTACCACATCATTGTTATTACCACAACCACCACCACCACCAACAACAACAAGTCCGCGATAAGGGCTGGCACTAAACCCCCTAAAAACGTAAAATGAGCCACAAACAATACTCTTTACGATAGCAGTTGGCCACAAGTTGGGTACATTCTCAAGACCTTACAACATGGAAAACTTGTATTAGATTCGACTTTCATTGGGCATGTTTATTCGACATTATTTGGAAAACTTATTAGATTACACTTTATTTGCGTAACTCTCACCTGATTCGACTTTACTTGGCTAACTCTTACTTCAATCGACTTTAGCTGGCTGATTCTTACTTTACTCGATTTTACTTGGCTAATTCTTACTTTATTCGACTTTACTTGTGCAACTTACTGGACTCTTTACTTGGCTAACTCTTCCTTTAATCGACTTTACTTGGGTACCTCTTCTTTTAATCAACTTTACTGGCTAACTCTTGACTTTACTGGCTAACCCCTGACTTTACTTGGCTCCCTCTTTCTGCCCCTTCCTTTAATTGGCTACCTTTTCCTTTAATCGACATTACTTGGCTAACTCTTACACTTATCGACTTCACTTGGCTAACTCTTACACTTATCGACTTCACTTGGCTAACTCTTACACTAATCGACTTTATTTGGTTAACTCTTGTCCGAACTGACTTAATTTGAGTAATATAGGAATCAAGCTTCTTTGGGTAAATCCTACTTAAATCCAATTTGGGTAACACAGGAATCAAGCTTCTTTGGGTAAATCCTACTTAAATCCAATTTGGGTAACACAGGAATCAAGCTTCTTTGGGTAAATCCTACTTAAATCCAATTTGGGTAACACAGGAATCAAGCTTCTTTGGGTAAATCCTACTTAAATCCGCTGTAGGTGACTTACTGCAATCTACCTTATTTGGGTAACTCTTGCCTGAATATACTTGATCTGGGTACATTACTGGACTGAATCAAGTAGTTATCCGCCTTTTTTAATAAACATGATTGTGTAACTTCTATCTGAATCGATTTTATTAAGATAACTTTACTGAATATAACTTGGGTGACTTACATGCTCTGACTTAAATCTGACTTAAATTCGAGTAACTTCCCTGAATCGAAATGCTTTGGCTAACTTTTACTGACCTTTCACAAAATGGACTTCACTTATATCAAAATTTCTTAAACAGGAATAATTTTGGTAACTTTCACAAAACCAACACACTTACGGAGCTTTTTACAAATATACTTAATTTCGGTAACTTCTTACTCCATCCTAAATTCTGTAAGACAATTAAAAAATTTAAGTAACGCTTCCAATAACATCTAAGTCCGGATTTTGGTAACATTCGCCCTAAAATAAAACTGGCGTAAAATTACTTCATAACCAGTTTCGCATACTCACAACGTAGCTAAATTTGGGTTATTTATGAGGGACAGCTCAATTTGGGCATTTTCACGACGTCCAAACTATATTTAGAAAACATCCATTAATATTTCAGGATAATCACAACGTAGCTATAATGGGGTGATCTGAATACAGGATAGTTCAGTTTGGGGTAGTTTACGAGGTTAAATATAAAGAGGCAGACATCCATTAAGTCTACATACTAACCCTGTGGCGAAATTTGGGTAACCTGTGAGGGGTAGTTGAGTTGGGGTATTTTCACGACGTAACTAGAATTTTACAATAATCCATTAATATCCTTTTACTCAGAACGAAGCTTGTCTGAATAACTTTAAGGAGGAGTTCACTTTGGGTATTTTCATTTGGGGAGAGGGAGGGGTAGACCGAGGATGAGGTGGAGGGATGGAGTTGAGAGGTATATGAGGGAGGGGGGGGTGAGTTGGGGGGAGGGGAGTCAAATGGTGGGTGACAGAGTGACTTGGAGGCGTTTTGTCTGCGGCCACCCTTTGCGGGATTAGGGCGTCGGGCTATAGATAGATAGATAGATAGAACTATAATCAGGCAACACACATTAGTCTATCCACACTCCCAACGCAGCTACAGTTGGGTAACTTTATGTAGGTAAGCTTCATTTCCTATCACCTATTCCTGATCATAGGAATCCGGTGTATTTGGGTAGATCTCAATCCCGCGAGCATGTTTGGGTAATTTCACGGCGTACCGAAACTATACCCAGGCCACATCCATATCTCAGCATTCTCAAAACATCGCTAAATTTGAGTAGCATCTACGTAGGACGGGTTAGTTTTAGTATTTTCAGGTCGTACAATGCCAAACACTTCAATCTGGTGTTTCCAAAAAGTAGAGAAACGATATATATTTAGGCAACATCAATCTCAGCATACCTCACAAAATCGCTAAATTTGGGTAACTTTTATGTACGACGGTTCAGTCTGTGGTATTTTTAGGGCGTAGCGTAACTATACTCATGCAGCGTCCATTAAGGCTTTACTCCGCTGTGCCCCTTTTACGATCCGACTTAATTTGGGTATGTTTACGACGGCAAAACTTACGCAACGTCCATAATGACGCAACGCACTGCTTCCTACGCACAAGGACCCTCAACATCACCACAACACTTACCTGTTTATTTATTTATTTATTCATATTATTCATCTATTTGCTTATTTTGTACCCTTATACCGCAGTGGCTGTCTCATATCTAAAGGTAATCGACTGGAGTTCACTGGAATAAATGGCATAATTATTCACCTCTTCACTACAAATACATGTTCACTACAAACACGTGTTTTCCCTACAAATAAAGTTATCATACCGTTTTATTTAGCTTACTGGAGTCGCCTGGTAGTGAAGGGCTTAATTATGGCTGTATCTAACTCTTGTGTGAAAAATCTATCCAGACCAAATAAAACTCACGTCTAAAAAAAAAAAAAAAAAAAAAAAAAAAAAAATTGTCGCAGTAAAGGAGTTAATTCTGGCCCAAAACGTTACTCGAGATAGTGTAAATTTAATCTTTATTGGTGTGGTTGTACCAGTAAAATAATTATGTGGCTCCTATGATTCCCTCTCCACACAATAAAATCGTCTGGCAGAAACAGAATACAGGAAAGGACGCGACCAAGATCTAAAGACAGGACCATGAGAGACTTAAGCTCCGTAGTTTTATTATTCCACAAAACAGGAGCAAATTTTCTAAGCCCCAATACTAGCAAGATTCCACTACGCGTTCAGCATAATTTTCGTCTTACTCCAGCATATTTTCCTGTCTTTACACGTGATATCTAATTTCCTCACCAAAACTACAAGGGTCTTTGATTTATTGCCCCCTTTATCACAGCAATCGGGTACAGTACGTTGAGGCTGATCTCATTCGCGCGGGTCTGTTTGGGTACGTGAGACAAATAGGGCAATACATTCTATTTTGATAAGCTTCATTTCGTTTTAGACCAAATGTTTTTGATCATCGGAATCGGGTGTACAGTGCTTGGGCAGATCTCATTCCCGTGGGCTATGTTTGGGTATGCGGGCGAAAAGGAGAGCAAGGGGGAAAAATATAAATACCTTCCGCCGAGTATGTTTTGGTATTTTTATATTCTCTACCTTCCTGATCAACGGAATCGAGCATACTGGGGTAGATTTCATTCCCAGGAGTTAGTCTGGATATGCGAGGCAAATGGAGTTCAGGTTTTATTGGCTAACCTCTATATCATCTTGAGGTACATTTTTACGGTATTTTCTTCACATCTTTACCATAGCAAGGGAAGATATTTGTATGAGTTATTTTCCTATACTCTCACATCATGGAAGTCTGGTGCACTAGGGTAGATCTCACTGCAGCGAGTAGGTTTGGGTATGCGGGCGGAAGGGAGCGCTGGGGACAAATATGTAAACACGCGCGGCCGCCTGATCGATGGGGGTGACAGCCACGGGTGACACCTGCCAATGAGGTTTTCTCTCTCTGATGTTCCTCACCTTTTCTTCAGTCTTCACTCCACCCCCCACCCCACTCTCTCTCTACGCGCGCTCTTTTGTGTGTGTGTGTGTGTGTGTGTGTGTGTGTGTGTGTGTGTGTGATTCCTTATTCCCTCTCGTAGTGGATAAAAGGATCCTATCGGAGTGGATGGATGAGATTTTTTTTTTTTTTTTTTTTTGGAAGCGGCTCTGAGCATAGCCCAGACTACTCATTCCATTCTCCACGCCCAGCAGTAACCCTACATACCAAAGCTGGCGAAAGCACCAACAAATGTCATCATTTCGGCACTTCCGTAATCAGTATTGAACAGCACTGACATGAGGAGAGGACTTATGGCATGTCGGTAGAATATGTGGAAGATAACTATTTTAATGAAGCTCAAATCCCACACCCAATCCCTACCTCAGCCTGCAGTCGATCTGGTGCACTTTTGACTGAAGTCTAGCACTCTACCACTAATCCATCACCTCAGAGAGTACCGTTAAAGGTGATTCAACAGACTAGGAAAGAGAGGCTGGACACTCCTTAAACTTAGAGAGGTATCTGCAGACTACACCACCTACCATTTGTGATGTAAACAACCTCACACCTCCTACGACAATGGACTGGGTAGGCATCAGAGACTATAATTGGTAAAATCATCCACATATGTAGTGTTCTCAATCCTGACCTTCACCTCCAACCCCCACACTAAAAACTCACACTCGCGCATACACCAACCTAAAATCCTACTTAGCCTACAATGCTGCGATAGATATGCTCTCTCTCTCTCTCTCTCTCTCTCTCTCTCTTACTTCACAGAGTTCACGGCAAACTCGGATCATCTCCTCCTCCTCCTCCTCCTCCATTGATTCGTCCCAAAAGGGAACAGAAACTTCAATTCTCTCTCTCTCTCTCTCTCTCTCTCTCTCTCTCTCTCTCTCTCTCTCTCTCTCTCTCTCTCTCTCTCTCTCACGTAAAGCTATCTCACACCTCGGATCATCTCCTCCTCCATTGATTCGTCCCACAAGAGAATAAAACTTCAGTTCTCTCTCTCTCTCTCTCTCTCTCTCTGACGTAAAGCTAACTCACACCTCGTTAGTGCTGTCAATAAATCCACGCTGCACCCTGACTACCACCTCCTTGCATAATGCCTTCACTGTCAGGGCGGGCTAGTTTAAAGACTTGTTTATTTACTACCTCTTTTTTTTTTTTTTTTTTACCTGGCAGCAATTATATGGAAGGAAAATCGTGTAAGAATGTAGTTTCGATACTGGAAGTCTGTTTTTAAACTATGAAGAAACAGCTAAAAGTTACAAGCGTACGAAACTGCTCTTTCCAATTCAATAATAATAATAAAAATAATAATAATAATAATAATAATAATAATAATAATAGTAATGTATTAGTAGTAGTATATTAGTATATTATTATTATTTTTATTGTTATTATTATTATTACAGAAAATACTACTAAATTTATTAATAATTTTATGACAGTCATTCTTCATACACTAGTTTTAAAACAATATCTAAGGAAAACCAACGTAATAAACTTATCATCTCCAGTACTACTACCACCACCAGCGCTACTCCCTTAATTACTACTACTATTACTACTACTACAAGTGGCCTCCAAACCTTTCCCAACTGCAGACAACCACTACAAATATTACCACTACTACCATTATTATTATAAGCTCTCTCAATATTGACATAACCTCTATTATTCCGCGGGTATAACATTAGCTCTCACATCCCCCCCCTCCCTACCTCTCTCTCTCTCATTGTCGTTCCATGAATGCAGTGTCTTTTATCGGGTTATCTAACTAGGACATTCCCCGTCTCTCTCTCTCTTACCTGTCTACTATCAATCAATAAATCTATATCTATCGATCTATATATCAATCTCCTATCGTGCTGACCCATTTATCATACACTTTACAGAGAGAGAGAGAGAGAGAGAGAGAGAGAGAGATCAATTCGATAAAAAATAGTACACTGAATTACGGCATGATTTATATCGACATAGGTAATTATATCAAAGCACTATCGCTCTACCGTACTCTCTCTCTCTCTCTCTCTCTTATCTGCTATCGTGCCATCTATCTGGGACGGTTCTCGCGGCCTTGGCAGTCTCACGTGACCGAAGGGAGAGAGAGGGAGGAGAGAGGGGAGGGTGAAGGTGCCGGAAGGAGGGAAGGAGAGAAGGAAGTAAAGATGGATGGATGGATGGATAGATGGATGGATGGATGGATGGATGGATAGATGGATGGATGGATGGATGGAGGGAGGGAGGGAGGGAGGGAGGGAGGGAAAGAAAGAAGGCAGGAAGGAAAGGGAGAAAGAGGGATGCAAGGAAGGAACGAACGAAGAAGGAGAAGGAAGGAAGGGAAGAAAGATGGAAGGGAAGACAGAAGGACGGAAAAGGAGAAAGAAGGAAGAAAGGAACGAAGAGCTGGAGAGAGAGAGAGAGAGAGAGAGAGAGAGAGAGAGAGAGAGAGAGAGAGAGAGGAACTGATGAAAAAATAGAACCGATCAGCTCTAATCAATGAAGAGGCGATGACGGAGGAAAGTTAGGGAGGGAGGGAAGGAGGGAGGGAGTGATTGATGGTGGGGAGGGAAGGAGGGAGGAAGAGGGAAAGCGAAGGAACTCAGTGAGAGGAGGAGGGATGGAATGAAGGAAAAGTAGGAAGTGAATGGGTGAATGAGGGAGGATGGAAGGAAAAATTGGAAGGATGGAAGAAGGTGAAGGCAGAATGGAATGGGGGACAGAGGGAGGAAGTGAGGGAACGGGCCATGAGTTGAAGGAAGGAAGGAAGGAGGGAAGGGGCAGGGAAGAGAGGGAGAGAAAGAGACAAGGAGAGAATGAGTAAGGACAGAGCGCTGAAGACAGGGAAGGGATCTAGCTGAGGAAAGGTTAAAATGGTGAAAATAGTAAGGAGTGGGAGGTAGAGGGAAGAAATGTAGGAAGAATGAAAAGTGAAGCAAGGAATAGATAAAGAATAAAATGATAACAGAAGCTGATGAGTTTGGGTAATAGAAAATGCAAATCAAAACCAAAGGAAAATAAACCAAAGGACAAGACTAATGACGAATAAATCAAGACAAATGGACGATACGCAACTTAAGTCTCGTAAAGAAAAATGAATAAATAAAAAAAATACAGAAAATAGGTATGGTATAATTCACTCCTTCAACCCGAGGACGCAGTTTTTTCTAATTACGGTCACTACTATACTCTATTCACTTTAACTAGGCGTAATATCTGCGCCTCTCTATCCTTAATGAGGTATCGCAAGAGATAATCACTTGAATTCGGTGCTAATCACGAAGAAGTGCTAGGGAAAGGATGGAGGGCCGCACTATTGTCTTATTCTGCCACTAAGCTATGAGAAATAAGCTGCACAATGACGAAAATCTCCGCCACGTTAAAAATGAATGACTTATAGACGATTTTCTTCAGTTTAGGACAGACGGGTTAATGAACTCTGTATAAGGAGTCCAGGGAGATTTTTCTGAAGCTTCTTGACGCAATTCCAGGGATAATTCTGACCAATACCTTCTACATCATCATGGATACAATTCTCAACCGTAAAGGAGATAGAAATACTGACGGTCTTTTGGGTTACTTTTATGAGCGAGACCATTTTAGGCCAAAGGGTCATCAGTATCTGTGGCTCAGCAAAGGGTGAGAACTGGACCTAAGATGAGGCTAAGAAAAACCTCCTCAAGTTTGTAAAAATGAAAAAAAAAAAAATAATAATAAATGAAAATATTGAGGGAAAGTGTATTACCCACTCATTTAAAAGTTGGCCCAGAGGTGAAAAAAAAAAATCAACTAATGAGAGTAACATTACAAAAATCAATACGTTTTAGGACTGAAGACGTTAAATAAAAATAATCACAAAAAGCGAATACGGAAGAAATATATATAGCAGATGGACGATAACGCTAAGTCACGTAGAGAAAAAATTATATAGAAAAAAATCCAGGAATAAACCACTAGACCGACCACCTGCTTCCTCACTTAACAAGATTTTTTCCCCTCTAAACTCCTCCCGTCCCCCCACCTCTCTTACCCTCCCTCCTACCTCCACCCCCTCCTCCGTCTCCTCACCCATGTCTCGGAATCCTTTAGGCCTCTCTCTCTCTCTCTCTCTCTCTCTCTCTCTCTCTCCTTTATATCTTCCTCCCTTTCTTATTCTCTCTCTCTCTCTCTCTCTCCTTTATATCTTCCTCCCTTTCTCATTTTGTGACTTTCTCATCTCTCTTACATTAAGCTCTCAACCACCACACACCCTCTCTCTCCTCCCTCTCTCTCTCTCTCTCTCTCTCCTTTATATCTTCCTCCCTTTCTTATTCTCTCTCTCTCTCTCTCTCTCTCTCTCTCTCCTTTATATCTTCCTCCCTTTCTCATTTTGTGACTTTCTCATCTCTCTTACATTAAGCTCTCAACCACCACACACCCTCTCTCTCTCTCTCTCTCTCCTTTATATCTTCCTCCCTTTCTCATTTTATGACTTTCTCATCTCTCTTACATTAAGCTCTCAACCACCACATACCCTCTCTCTCTCTCTCCCTCTCTCTCTCTCTCTCTCTCTTTTTCTCCAGGGGCCTAGTCAAACTTTTTTCTGTTCTCTTTTTTCTGGTTAATGATTTTTCCTAACCCTACAAGATTTTTTCTGTGGGGGGGGGGTTCACATGGGACTTGTTTTTTCTGGTAATTATATACAATTTTTTTTTCTTGAACGGGATAAAATCTTTAAGGACAGGTTCATGGCTACTCCTGCTTTTTTTTTTCTTTTTTTTTTGTCTTATTTCCTTTCTTTCATCGTTCATTTTCTTTGATTTCACTGAGCGACATTCTTCTTTTCTGTCTCCCCTTCGGTTTGTGTGAATCCATGGATGTATGTGTGCATGTACACTATGTATGTAAATGTCTGTCTCTGTCACTGTCTATCTGTCTGTCTCTGTCTCTGTCTGTCTATCTGTCTCTGTCTGTCTCTGTCTCTGTCTGTCTGTCTGTCTCTCTCTCTCTCTCTCTCTCTCTGTCTCTCTCTCTCTCTCGCCGATGACCTTCACATTCAAGCATAAATCCACACAAACTCTCCACATCACTCAGGTCACCACAACAAAAAAAAGTCGAATATAAAAAGGGAAGTTTCTAAACCCAGGAGTTCGGATTAGGTGTCTGACATTATTTTTTCTTCTCTCTCTCTCTCACTCTCTCTCTCTCTCTCTCTCTCTCTCTCTCTTCTTCGTTTACAGCTTGCTCCCTTTCTTCTTTTATGATTCACCTCTCATACTCTCTCACATTACACTTTCAACTCTCTCTCTCTCTCTCTCTCTCTCTCTCTCAACACAAAAATACCTTGAAAAAATAAAGAAAAAACTGCCGAATAAGCCGACCGCAAGATCTCCTTCAGTTTCTTAAAAAAAATAAATAAATATAAAACCTACACCACGTAATAGTGATGATAATGGTGAGAGAGAGAGAGAGAGAGAGAGAGAGAGAGAGAGACAGAGACAGAGAGAGAGAGACAAAGAGAGAGAGTGTGTGTGTGTGTGTGTTTGAGGGGAGAGAGAGAGAGAGAGAGAGAACACCTACCACTTTTACTAAATCCGGAAAAGTACCAACACGTTTATCTGTTTGGACTATCAGGCAGTAATGGTGACTGTATCGGTGAGTGGCAGTGAGTGGTGAGTGACAATGAATGGTGATGAATGGTATGTGGTGATGAGTGATGATGAATGGTGTGTGGACGTGAATGGTAAGTGGCAATGAATGGTGGGTAAGAATGAATGGTGATGAATGATGTGTGGTAATGAGTAGTGATCTGCAATGAATGGTGATGAATGGTGTGTGGTAATGAGTGATGATGAATGGTGTGTGGTAGTAAGTGGTGAGTGGCAATGAATGGTGGGTGAGAATGAATGGTGATGAATGGTGCATTGTTACTGAGTGGTGAGTGGTGATGAATGGTGTGTGGTAATGAGTGGTGAATGGCAATGGTGTGTGGTAATGAGTGGTGAGTGGCGATGAATGGTGTGTGGTAATGAGTGGCGAGTGGTGATGAATAGAGTGTGGTAATGAGTGGCGAGTGGTGATGAATGGTGTATGGTAATGAGTGATGTGTGGTGATGAATGGTGCGTGGTAGTGAGTGGTGAGCGGCAATGAATGGTGGGTGAGAATGAATGGTGATGAATGGTGTGTGGTACTAAGTGGTGATCTGCAATGAATGGTGAGTGGCAATGAGTGATGATAATTCACTTAATGATACCTGGCAGCATAGTAAATGGTAATAATGGTGGGTTACAATAAATGATGATAGATGAATTGCAATGAATGATGAGTGGTGAGTAGCAATGAATGGTGATGAGTGGTGGGGTGTAAGGTATGGTGACTCGGTGAATGGTGAATAGCCACGAATGATGGGTGACAATAAATGATTACAGCAACCAACAGTGAGTAATGGTGACTGGTGAGAAATATCGGAAATAAAAATGAAAAAGCACACCATATTCTAAACGCTGTACCAACTACTCACACACACACACACACACACACACACACACACACACATCCACACACACACACACACACGTGCAGGATTTACAAAGTTTGGATGTTTGGGGTAATACAAAAAACGGTACCGTACCGCTATTTTTCTTCCCCAAGTTACAAGGGTACTACATTTCCGTAACCTGCACCGTTATGATGCAGGGCGGAAAAAGGGTGCAGTAAGTTCTGGCAAAATTCACTCAAATTTAAGCCACGACCGTCACTTTCCTCCCTGACGAATCACAGCAAACACCAAGCATCTAAGGCAGAGGAAGAAACCAACCTTCTCCCATCTCAGAAATATTGGCCAACAAAGGTAAGTGAGATGCAGGAGAGATGAAATATTAAGCAGAGAAACGTACCAAGCCACTCTTAGCTTAACCAGCATACTCGGTGGAGTGAGATTACAGAAGCGAAATAGTACACCGAGAAACATGTTAAGCCTCTTCCAGCTTAAGAATATTAGCTAGCAATGGATAGTGAGAGTAAACAAGGTGAAATATTAGGCAGAAAATCTTAAACCTTTTTCAACTTACGAATATTAGCCGGCAAAAGAATACAATGAAAATACAAGCTAGAGGTGAAACATTAGGTGAACTTTCGTTCCCTTACTATACAGAATTCTGATGCGATTTAACGTTAGAAAGCCACTAGAATTGCACATTATGGAAGGTATCGGCAGGTCACTTGCCGGTCTACGGTACAAATAATACAGGAGTTACTCTTTCAACAGCATAATATTAGCTCCTTCAATACGATGTTTTTTGTGTATCATATTCCTGCTGCTTACTGACGATTTAACTGCAGGGGAACTTTTTTTTTTTTTTTTTTTAAAGAATTAGACACTGCCTTTACTAATCCCTTCATTACGAGGACGTCATTCTAATCTGACTCTTGCTATCTTCAGACGATTTTCTTAAACTACAGACCACTCATACTAAAGGGGATAATGAACGACACATCCAACCCTTCCATTTCTGATAGTTTTTCCTATAATAAACAAAGTCGTCTGACCTTAAGAAAGTAATTGTGCTAAAGTGGTTAACTCCTTCAACAACAGAGGTCTTTGCTTTCCTAAAAAAAAAAATCCCATGTGCATTGCAAGAATAAAATATTATCATATTGGACGAGTTACACCTTCAATCCGATGACCTTTTTTTACTACACAGACGATTTCATTCAGCATGTGATTTTTATTTTTATATGTTTATTGGCAAGGGTTGGATAATTATAACCTTCACCAGCTCCTTCGATGTGACAGGTTATTCTTAGCTCAATAAAACCAAAATAAAACCGTCTGGAGAGAGCAAGAACATACGGTAATATAAAAGACGCCAGGGGGATTCACGGATAAAGTTACAAGAACCGCTATATTCATCTTCAAGCAAGCCAGGGTACGCGGTGCAGTATTTCAAGGGCGTATCGTCACTGTACCCTTGAACACATGGAGTAAATATCAAAGTACTAAAACTGTTGCATACCCTATCCTTTGCCTCTATGGTAAAAGACGGTGTAAAAACTAACGTGGAATTTGTCGGTAACTCGTGATAGCCAAAAAAAAAAAAAAAAAAAAGAAGAAGAAAAAAAAGGTCCCAACTGTTTACATTTCTCTCCAACAAGGAAAGTAGGCTATGTTTTCACCCACGTTTGTATGTTTGTTAGTCTGACTGTTGGCAGGATTACTCAAAAACTAAGAGATTTGGACCAAATTTGATGCGTAGATAGCCTATGTCCCATGGAACAATCGTTTAACTTTTGGGACCGATTCGGATCGTATTACTGATTCTGCATCCGGAATTTTTTTTATGAAACCCTAATCAATTATGAGACGACCTAACTCATTATGAAGAGTGGTTTGGAAATTACGCTGCCCTTGTCAGAGAGACGCGCTCCAATGAATGCCTCTCTAGTTTTATGTCAGTGGAGGTACACAGAATAACCTTTCATCGGAATGTTAATAACAACAGTGTTGCACAGTACAAAAAGGTACACGGCTTATGTAATATCAATGGAAGGGTATGTTACGAGCATCGCTATATTAACAAGTTACTGCAGGCACAAGAAAATGCTTATAATGTACCAATCTATAACTTGTGGCTCTTTGATTACAACGGCAAAAGGGTTAGCCTACAAAATACCTAACTTACGGTGTGAGAAAACTGACTACAGACACGCCTATGAACTTTATACCATACCATACCGTAACCTCCCGAATTTTATTGTGTACCATACCGCAACCTAGCGATCTTTATACCGTACCATATCGTAACCAGCCACTCTAGAGTACAAAACGGTGCTGAAGTTAAAACGGTACTTCGTATGAAAAATATAGTAAGTAGCGCTATCTTCCTTAAGTTACTATTGGTTCATTTAACTGCTTATGTTGTACCATATTATAACTTGCCGCTCTACGGTACGCCACGGTACTCTGATGCGAGCCAGCGATTGAGCACAGCAGTTTCGGTTAAGTTACTACCGGTACGCTAAAAACTGTTTAAGATGCCCTATACAGCATCTTGTCAGTCTATGGTACTGAACGATACGGGTATTAAAAAGGGGCGGCACACCTTTAAATTACATACTGTACCATATGTAACTTACCGCTACTGGTTACAAAACGCAACTCTGATACAAACAGCGATACTGGTACTTACTCGTATATTTATCTTTTAAGTTACAGGCGGTTAGCTTAAAAACAGCTTACCATGTACCATACGGTAAGATGCCGTTACGATAACACAAAGGTACCGGTACACAAATCACAGTATTCATAACTGCAAGTTACCAGTCTTCACCCTGCCGCTCTATGGTACAACAGAGTAGTTATTTAGTACCTGGTGCGAGACATAATGGGTGACGTTATTACAGCGGTACACGAATACAGTACACAAGAACCGTTTATACAGTAGCCTACCATAATACAGCCTGCCGATCTATGGTACATGAAGGTGAAGTAATTAAAAGGCTAGCATGCCCGGATTGAAATTATGGTTTCATTATTTTAACTCGCGTTGCTCATTTGGTACCAAACCGTAACTTGTCCATGGTACAAACCGGTACAACAGAAAGTAAACACGGTCCGATACGACCTTAACACTCGGCTCCCACGACAAGCTGCTTTAGCTAGAAAAAAAAAAAAAAAAAATCATGTGGCGTTGGCAGGAAAAATCGTGTGGCGTTGGCGGGAAAAATCGTGTGGCACTGGCAGGAAAAATCGTGTGGTGTTCGCAGGAAAAATCGTGTGGCGTTGACAAGAAAAATCGTGTGGCGTTGACAGGAAAAATTGTGTGGCGCTGGCAGGAAAAATCGTGTCATGGCGTTGGCAGGAAAAATCGCGTGGCGTTGGCAGGAAAAATAGTTTGATGCTGGCAGGAATACGTTACTAGAGTTGTCCTATGCATATGAGGGTAAATATGACTACCAACACACCCACGCTCCTATGACTCACTCTCAGCTGAATAAAATCGTCTAACTGAAACAGACTACCAGTGCTTCCCTAACACCTCTCACTAAGCGATTTATTTTGCCTATAAATTACGAGACTATCGTCTTCTGGGTTGCTTAAATCATTCTAATATCGCCATACACTGCATTAACAGGGTACAAAGTAATATTAACCAGCTGGATCCAAAAATAAATCGATAAGGAAGAGGCGATACGGTGCCCTCTTACCAAAGAGCCTAAGAGTTGTCCCGTTCATGATAGACTTAAAGGTACCGCAATATTAATCAGCTTAACAGAGTCCCGTGGTCCACTGAATAGCCAGGGGTACCGCAAACCTATCGATGTACCGTACTGTACCGCTTCTTGCAGCCGGTACGCACTCAAATACCATGGCGGTCGACGATGCACCATGACTGAAGCATGATCGTACCATACAAACGTTCCTGGATCGTTCCTCATATAATCGTACTGCCCAAACGTTCCTGTACCGTACTACGCAACCGGTACAGCAAAAATGTTCCTGTACCGTACTAGGCAATTGGTACCCCCCAAAAAAGTTCCTGTATCATACTAGGCAACTGGTACCGAGAAAAACGTTCCTGTACCGTACTAGGCAACTGGTACCGAAAAAACGTTCTTGTACCGTGCTTCCTTTCCTCACTGTACCACACAAACGTTCCCGTACCGCTCCTCATATATGAATACCATAAGAACGTTCCCAAATCGTTCCTCACACAGTCGTAACGCACAAACGTTCCTGTACCGTACCGCCGTTCTTTGTAATACATCACAAGCGATCCAGTATTGTGTAAACGTTCCTGTACTGTACGGCACAAACGTTCCTGTACCGTTCTACCGTTCCTCAAAGCAATACACGTACCGCATGATCACTCCCGTACCATAAATCAACTACTCTCTACACCGACGCGGCCAGGGTACAGGGAACGGTACCGCCAGGTCGCCCGCTAATCCACCGCGGCCAAGAAACGGTACACACGACACGGGTCACAAACTTTTAACCACTTCAGTCCGAGGATAGAGTTTTTCCACTTCAATCTTGCTTATCCCGAGACGGTGCAGGAGAGGAACGCCTTCACGTGGTGGCACCAATGAGATCAGGCGGAGGAGCCGCTGGGTTGTAAAGAAGGTCCCTCGGTCTCCTTCCTGTCTCTGAAGGGAGGATGGCGTCCAGCAAAAGAAGGGCAACCTGGGCCTGCAGTCCACTGTGTTCACGTTCAGATAAGCCTGGGGTTGCAACTACTACTACTACTACTACTACTACTACTACTACTACTACTACTACTGCTGCTGCTGCTGCTGCTGCTACTACCACCACCACCAGACGATTATCTCCAACTAAGGGGGGGATTTTGTACTGAGGGGAATAATGAAATCTAACAACTCCCTTCAGTTACAAACGTCTCTCCTAAGCTGAATATAATCATCAGGTGTAACAAGAATATTAAAAAAAAAAAAAAGTTATCACACTGAAGTGGTTGGGCAATCGCGTTGGCTATTTCCATCGTGCATTATTCAGAGCAAAATCGTGCGGCATTAGCAAAAATAATCATCTGTCGTTACTAATCAAGTTGTCTCAGCGTTCATTAAACTAAATTATTCTGCCGTCAGCAAGAACAAAATCGCCTGGCATTAGAGCAAGGAAAAAATATAAGTATGTTACAGTCCGGCGTTAACGAGGGAGAAAAAAAGCATCTGGCTTAGTAAGGAGAAAAAAATTAGGGAAAAAAATTACTCTGGCACTTCCATGGAGTTAAAATAATGTAAACGTTAGCAACAGTTTCATCAAAATAATAATAATAATAATAATCTCTCCCAAGTAAATAACGGGTTAATATGACCTAGAAACAAACAATACAACAACAACAATCATCATAATCATCATCATCATCGGGTGTTACCACCACCACCACCACCATCATCATCATCGGGCGTTACCACCACCACCACCACCACCACCACCATCATTGGGAGTTGCCAAAAATAAAACCATCTGGCAATGTTACAGGGAACATAGTGAGTGGCAGTAAGATCTAATAGGGGTTAACTGCCCGCTGACCACAAGGGCTGATGAGTCATAACTATAACTGGGGTGGCAAATTTCGCAAAACTTTATCCTACGCGATTTCTTCTGCAAATTACACCCCAACACCCACTTGTACGTTAATAATACACACTATGTCGATATAAAAACCAAACAGGTAACTTAGAAAATAGTGTTATGGCGTAAGATAAAAGTATTAATCGTTATGGAGGAGGTGCTAGGCTGACGAGATTGCGGCGCCAAGTGGTAACAGGGGTTAACTAGCTGCTGACCGCAGGGATAATTGGCGCCTGAGAAGATGACCTCGCCAGCACTCAAGCACACACATTTCACAGCCTCTTCTAGTGAATTATTATGCATGCAAGATCAGTACTTAGCTATCTGGGCAATTACCAGGCTTTTAGATAAACGATGAAAATTATACATCATTCCCCTTTCTACAAGATTATTAAGGTGGCTCCCTACACCTCTTCCTTAGCGATTTATTTTTAGATATGGCTGGTTAATATCCTTTTGCATGTTATGTATGTAAGGTGGGGTGATATTAGAAGAGAGGACAGTAAGGTGTAATCAAAATAAACAGCTACGGAAAAGGTGTTCAGGAGCTTCCTTTACCGATGAGAATACAGGCCCTAGACTATCAATGATCTAGGGTTATTAGTATATTAGAGCACTGTAAATATTCTAGATTATCGTTGACCTTTCTAGAGGATTTTCAAGTTCACCAGACTACTAATAAGAATCCTCCATTAAGATCTTCTTAAAACACTTTTAAACATACCAGGGGGTTGATAGGCATCCCAGTGCAACATTACGAACTCCTCAGTATTAGGCTATCACATGTACAAGAGGAGTGGAATTATTAAGCAACTAAAACTCCTCTATCATCGGTTATTTCCCTTCAAGCAATGCAAGTTATACCAAACAACTTCATGCAAATCACGTTCTCTCACTCATGCAACTCCAATTTCTTCCTCACGCAATACTAGTTATCTCACGCAAGTCCAAGCCACTCAAGTTCTCGCTTTCACACAAATCGCACAACACACATTTCGTCTTCTGGCAGTGCAAGGTATCTCAAGAAAGTCCAAGCAGTTTTAAGCAACTCAAGCAAGCACCACCCACACTGCACTGACCTTGGACATTTAACTTTTATTTTCTTAGCAACAGGTTTAAGCTTAACAAGGACATTAGCATAGACCATGGCCCCCAACCACTGAACACAGCCACGAACACAGGCGCACGTAAAAACACGCACGCACAGGACGACCCAATGAATGGAAAAACAAGCACGCCCAGGCACAAACACACAAGGACAAGGATTAACAAAGGCGCACCGTAGAATGCGCACGCACATGCAAACACACGGGCATGGAAACACACGCACACCCGAGCACAAACACACAAAAACAACACACGCAAGCACACAAGAACGGGGATAAAAAGAACACATGCAAGCACAGACACAACACGACGCACACCAAACAGACACGAAAGAAGGAGCACACAACAAGCACACACAAGAACAAAGAAGCACAGACATAACCACATCACCGACGTAGGCAAAAGCACGGACACAATTACACACACACACACACACACAAGAATACGCACAGGCACACGAATATACAAGCACACGAAAACAGAGGCACGAACACACAAAGACGAATATTTCCAAGCCGGGAAACTGGACAGCCTAATGGTGAACGCAAGCACGCATGAGGAAAAGTTAAGTGTGGTACGTGGAGACACAATGAAAGCACACTCTGGCACCAACAGGATATGACGACACTCCATACTGGTTTTACTTCATACCGGCATGTCTCTATCTTGAAACGCTACGCCGTAACAAGAGATTAATACCTGAACATCATGATAGTCACGAAAAAATGTTATGAAACGGAGGCAGAGCTGCATTTTTATTCTTATCTATTTTTTAATTTTTTTATTTATTTTTTGAGGGGGGATGCACTGAACTACGTGAAATAAGTCGCTAACAAAAGAAAATCTGGGGCAGGGTATGGTGAAATGAGAAATGGTATAGGATACAACGCACGCAAACGCACTCAAGACAAGCAAGCATATACTTAGTACCACCAGGCACAAGCCAAGACGCAAGCAAAAGTCAGCAATAGCAAATGCAAACAGGCAAGCGCAATCCAGTACACAAAGAAAGCAAAGTCCAGTAGGCTACATGCAAACAACAGTAAGCACACTCCAGTATACGCAAGCAAACTCAAGTAGCCTAAACGCAAACAAACTCGTACACGCAAACTGACGCACACAAGCTCTAGCATACGCACACACAAGAAAACAAAATAATGTACACACACAAAAGCCCTAGCAAGCTAAAATACACTAGCTGTGGTGTATGCTTACACAAACACACACATCCACAGGTCATCATACCCAAGCACTCAAACACAAGCACAAATACAATCCCCGTAACACGAATATAAACACGCAAATATAAATCAAGGACAAAATATCGCCCGAATATTCCATCTCTACTTCTCACTTACGTCTCCAGACTAATATTCAAAGGCTTTCAGAGGTCTGGTATATTTCTCAGACCAAAAGTGATTTTACTGTGGCATGGTAAGTCTGGGAGAAAAATGAAGGACATGCCCTAAGTGTGTGGAAAAGCAGTGAAATAAGAGGCGAAGTTTTGTCCGTGACAGTTCATAAATGCACCCAAACTAACGTACCTACATCTAAGCGTGTCTGTGTGTGTGTGTGTGTGTGTGTGTGTGTGTGTGTGTGTGTGTGTGTGTGTGTGTGCGTGCTTGTATGGCTTCAGACAATGTGGATAGTTCGTGTCTAGGTGGGGCACATGGCAGGTGTGTAGGTGTGGGAGTAGGGGTAGGATGTTGATATTAGTTTAGTTGTGATGTGTTGGGATACAGTGTAGAGGTGTATGAGTGTAGTGCAAGAGTGTGATGTGTGGTTAGGGTGTACGAGGTTTGGTGTAGGACTGAGGTGTGTAGAGGAGTATAGTGTATTGTACGGATGGGGCTGTGGTGCAATGTCAAGCTATAAGAAATATGCAGAGTAGTGTGGTGCTGGGGTGAATTACAGTACCGTAGGTGTGGTGTAGGGATAAGATGTGTAGAGTACTGTGGTAGAGGGGAGTGGTATAGTGTAATGGTGTATGTATAGTAGTGTGGTGTAGCGTGACCGGGGTAAGAGAGTAGAGGTGACAGGTGTACGCGCTAAGTTGGTAAACAGTATGGGTGTGGCGTGGCGTGGCGTGGCGTGGCGTGGCGTGGTGTGGTGTCGAAAAGATGGCTGTGGAGAAGGATTAAAAAAGGTGTACCGTAATGAGGGGGACAAAAGGGGTATGACGTAGGGAGAATAAGGATTAGAGGTGAAAATAAAAATAATCAACACTACCAGACATCCACACCAACGAAGACATCCACACCAATAGACATCCACACCAACAAAGACATCCACACCAAGACATCCACACCAACAGACATCCACACCAACAAAGACATCCACACCAACAGACATCCACACCAACAGACATCCACACCAACATGCATCTACGCTAACGTTATCATCACACACCAATAAAATTATCATACAAGCGCACTATTATTCACATCAACACTATCAATCACACTCATAAAATCATCGACACTAGCACAATCATTATACGCCAGTCCACACCATAACAGGGATCCAACCACCAACGACACATCACACACTCGCACACACCACCGCCATCACGTACACACCACAAACACACACTAACCACCACCACCAACCAGTACACATAGCAAGTATACCATCACCACCACAAAGACCTGAATCTTCCACACTCATGTACACAATCATTCACACCACCTCCTTCACACCACAAACACCCACCCCACCACCACAAAGAACACAATCTTCCACGGTCACACAATTATCCCCACCACCACCACGCAATCATCCACATTACCACCACCTTATGCACACCTCAAACACACCACCATCACCACTACACAACATAATCATCCACATCATAGACACACCTACACTACCACACAATAGTCCTCCCTCCACCATCACCACACAAGCCCCCACCACCCACCACAAGTCCCCTCTCCCACCACTACCACACAAGTCCCCTCTCCCACCACCACCACACAAGTCCCCTCTCCCACCACCACCACCAAACAAGCCCCCTCTTCCAACACCACCACCACACAACATTCCCCCCTCTCCCACCAACACCACAAGTCCTCCCTCGCATCACCACCACCAGACAAAATCCCATCCTCCCCCCCTACACCCCCCATCCCCATCAGCTCCGCCACTTCACACTCTTTCCTTAAAATGTCGAGTCACCTGTCTTGCTTAACCTTAACCCAGAGAGGCGGCGCGACACTGGCATTTATAAGGCGAGATTTATTCACCATTTACTCATCTTTCGCCACTCACTGCAAAAGGGCAAGGCTACTCCATCATTTACGTCATTCAACCAGGTGAGGGTGGATGTATGGGGAGATTTAGTTGGCATACAGTCATCTTTCTGGAGTGAGTAGCAAAGGGGGGATTTATTCGGCATTTATTCATCTTTCTGAGGTATCAGGTAAGATTTATTCAACATTTACTATACTCATCTTTCTCAGCATTTACTCATCTTCCTGGTTTAAATCTAAAAGGTAGGACTAAATCTAAAAGGTAGGACTAACTCAGCACTTACGTCATAAAATGTGGTGAGGGTGAATTTCAAGGTAAGATGTAGGATTTACTCGTCACTTACTCATCTTTCTGGAGTAAATAAAAAGGCAAAATAAATCCAGCCCATATGAGATTCATTAGGATCTACTCAGCACTTACTCAACATTTTCTCTTCTTTCTAGAGTAAGTAAAAGTCGGAAGGCCCATCTAGCAATTTATTCTTAATTCTGGAGGGAGTAAAGAGTAAATCCCCATCCACACATCCGATGAAGCGAGGTTAAATGCCACAAGGGAGGATTTATTCAGATTTTATTTTCTTGCCACGGCGAACATGAACACCTGTGCCGTCTCACCTGTGTAGTAATAAAGCGATGTGGCAAGGTTACTGGATCATACCTGCCTGTGGTTTAATGCACCACTGGCCACAAACACACACACACACACACACACACACACACACACACACACACACACACACACACACACATTCTAAGAAGGTAGGAAGGATGGAAGGTAGAAAGGTAATGAAAAGCATAAAATACGAGATAGAAGGCTGGAGGAAGAGAGGGAAGAAGACAGAAGAAGAAGGGGAAGAACACATAGAAAGGGGGGAGGCAAGGAAGAGATGGATGAAGGAAAGCATGACCAATGGGGGAGAAAGGGAAGGTCATAGAGGAGAGATGGGTAAAGGCTGGAGAAAGAGGTATACGAAAGGAAAAAGGAAAGGAAAGGCAATGAAAAGTAGAAATAAATGAAGAAACAGAAAGACAGAAGGAAGGAAAGACATACTGAAAATGGAAAATGAAGGATGGAAAACAGCACAAAAGAATACGCAGAAGGAGGAGAAGAAGGAAGTAGGAAGGACGTGAATGAGAAAGAAGAGAATGGGAGGAAGAGGCACCACACCAGTGAAAGTGATCCGGAAGGAGTTAGAGAAAGGGAAGACAGAAGGAAGCGAGGGGAGAACACAGGTTGTACAAGCGATTCCGGGAACACACGAGCTAGATAGGGAACGGCGAGGGAGACACAAACGACTGAAGTTGGCTCAAGGGTGAAAAAAAAAAAGGAAAAAAAAGGAGGGAAGGAAAAGTGATAGAAGAAAAAATAAGGGAGGAGGAGGAGGAGGATTACACATGAAAACAACAGCAACAGACCTTATGGTCCTTTCGAGGCCGCTTGTTACAGAGAAAACTATGACTACAAGATCTAACTCTACATGCTGAAGGATAAGGATAGAAAAGCAAGAAGGCTCTCCCCACCCCCAAACCCTCCAGGAAAAAGTGAGAAAAACCATCATGCAGCATGGAAAAACTGACATGGAAATTTCACAGGAAATGCTGGAAAGGAAAAGTCACATTCTATAGTACTTTGTCTATAAGCTACCCGTTTGAGTAACCTGAAAGAGAAAGTAATCAAATAAACTAATAGTTACAGCATAACGTTATAAACCAGTACAGAGTTAATGAGGCGTCTGTGGACATAACATGGAAACTACACACTGCACAGTGTGGATGTTTAGGGGTGGTGCGGGAGCCTTGCCTGGCGCTTTAAGGCAGGCAGCAGTCAATCAGATCCTAGCTCCGTTCACTTCACTAAGACAAGGAACTCTCCCATGTGGGACAAGTATACAAGTTTCATCCTGAAGCAGTGACCCCTGGTACATTAAAAAAAATCCCGATGGTGGTCACTTGACTAACAGGGACCCTCAGTGATCCACAGCCCATCACAGGTCGAAAGTAAGAGTAGTGACCGTTAACTCAGGGCTATCTGTGCAGATCCTAATCTGTGCTTATATTACTTTCTTTGCACTGGGGAGATTGAAAAATATATAAGACGGGGTGTCGTACAGACAAAAGGGGACTGCACAGCTCACAGTGTGGATGTACAATACAGTGCACAGAGTGGAGGAGGAGGAGGAGGAGGAAAAACAGAAGACGCAATTTACTGACAAAAATACCTAACACAGAAGAAAAAGAAAGCCGAAAGAAGATCTACGACATAGGAACAAAGTGAGGGAGCAGAGCAAAATAAGAAAACAGGAAAGGCGGGAAGGGGCAAGGTAAGGACTGACAGAGAAAGGGGAGTATAGAAGGGAAAGCAACAAAAAGCAAAGCAGTTAAGGAGGAAGTATATCCCGTCACGCAAATACATGTAAGTCTTTCCATAATTTGCCAAGGCCGGGGACTGAACGTGACCTGGATAAAACACCAATATTATCCTCGTTACATGGCTCTCTCACTCACATTCTCATTCCTTCCTTCATTCACTCACACTCCCAATATGAATGGCTTGGGAATGTGACGGCGAAACCACGATGCTGCTGAGAAAACTGGTGACTCGCCCTCTTATCACTCACTTTTACTACTCTCACTCACTCTCGTTCTTAAGTAGTCTGGATCTGTCTGTGAAACTAGGATGCTACTAGACCGGTGACTCAATCACTCTCACCGTTCTCATTCCCTCATCTATTCACTCACTCTCACTCAAGCATCGTACTCACCCACTCTCACTACACCTATTCCTTCACTCTCACTCTCAGTATAAATCTTGTCTTGAGGATCCGCCAGTAAAACTAGGATGCTGTTGCGAAGCTGGTGAGACCGTATTTCTTTGTCTGCTTACCTACTTACCTACCTATCTATCTATCTACTCACTCATCCGTCTACCTATCTATCTATCTTTCTACCCATCTACCTATCCATCAATCTTTTACAAGACACTTTAATCCCGAAAGGGGTGGCCAAAACAAATAGCTTCCATATCGCTCTACTCATGTCTCAAAAACAACAACAGTACTTCACTGGAATAAATATAAAGGTAGCATACACAACACAACGCTAAGAAAGAGTTACAGTACGCCTCCCAAGCCCACGACACCGCTGCCCACTAGGCTCTGGCGCTTCGTACGGCTGGCAAAGCTGTACGGCCTCATTTGTACTGTGTTGGAAAGTTTTGGTTCGTGTGACAGACTGCAGAGGTGTACATAATTACTCCCATTACTGCCAAGGATATTATAATTATGAATACTGTAAACACTACAACTACTTTTACATAAACACTGCCAATATAAACAGTACTACTACTATTATTATTACCACTACTGCTATAACTACTTACTACTACTACTACTACTACTATTAACAACAACAACAACAACAACAAACAATAATAATAATGATAATATAATAATAATATTAATAATGTAATTACTACTGCTACCTCTACTACGTACCTTTACATCTCCACTACCATGACATAATACTTTTTACTCTTGCTAACTACAGACGATTTGATCCAGCTGAAACTATTCGAACTACAGGGATTATAGAAACAGCTTTCAATAACCCCCTCGCGTCTTGAGTTCTCACCTAAATAGCGTAAAATCGTCTGGCCGCCAAGGAACAAGGATAAAACTTAACGTGACGCATCCAGGCTCAAGGTGCTAAAATATCCCCAGGTATAACTTGCCAAATTATTACACGCATAAGTTGGTAAAAAAAAAAAAAAAAGGGCTACACTCTCTCTCTACGTTACTCCCTGTCCCCCTCTTCCTCCACTTCCCTCCCCACCTCCTTTTCATCCACATTAGCTTACTTCTCCATCACCCCTTTCTTCTCCACCACAATTCTTTTATCTATCGCCATCTATTCTCCATGTCATTTTTTTAAAATTCATCTTCCACATCTTTCCACCACCTGCTTTTACATGCACTCTTCCATTATCACATCTCTGAATCATTCCCTCTTCGTTTTCCAGTCTACACTGCTTCATCCCTTATCCCCTTTCAGTTTCTCTATCCTGTCACCTAGCCTTCCCTACCCCCTCCCCGCTCTACCCCTATTCTCACTAAACTGTCTTCATTCTTCTCTATCCCCCTCTTCTGGTACCTATGCTCAACGACCCGATCTTCACCATCATCTCCAACCTCCTCCACCTATCTCCCCACAGCCATCCCTTCTCTTCCATTCTCTCCTCTTCTCTTTCCATCTCTTCACGCACTCTCCCATTCTCCTTCCCAACCATCCCACGACCGTCCCGTCAGTGAAACCAGGCTTGCATTCACCGCAGAGTTTTCTCCTGGAACGCTCCATGAATTTAGACCTAAAGTTTTGCCCCAATCGTTCCATTTCTCGGTACATTTAACTCTCAGTGCTATACTTGATTTTGTAAACTGCATTCCTGCGAACATCAGGCGAATTTATCCAGCCGAGGGAAATCTTATCAGTCAAAGGCTTAAGCACGGGATTGAAGACAAATTTCGCACAGTGTAATATGATTTTGTAATGGTTCGGTTTTTACTTGTGCGACAATACTAACTTTTGATTATAACGTGTGTGTGTGTGTGTGAATGTGTGTGTGTGTAATTTGAATACAACAGTGCATTTAATATTTAACGACCGCATGCGCACAACACGTAACGCGAACGGAGAAGCAAACCCTTAAATTCCAACTGCAACTTACCGAACGCCAATGGTTATTAAATTTGATCAGACTACAATAAGTAACAGTACCGAGAAGCCAGACTCATTCTATCTTCTTCACACGCTTCTATTTTTATCGTCAAAAATTAGGAGCTTTGATTTAGATCCTCATAAAAATTTTCGGCGTTCGACTATTACGTATACTCAAAAAACATATTAGGCCCACGAGGTGGAGCCAGGATTCCGAGGGCTTGAATATTGTGTGAATGAATGTGTGGCCCATTTCCCTTGACATGCTGCTAATAGTTCTCCCACTTTCATACTTTTTCATTCCTTCCTAGAACCTACCTCATCCCATACTTAGGAAAAGTATGAAGGAGTTAAGGCTATCTAACCTCGCCAGTAAAAAAAAATAAATAAATAAATTTAAAAAAAAGTGAAAAAAGTCTATTAATGCCAAGATTAAAATGAAAAATATAATTCATCGAGGTCAAGAGGTTTACTATGGAGACTCAAAGCATCTTAACGTTATCATTCGGACAGTTACGATTCTTAACTTTATTTATATTGTGGTCTAGCCAGCTGAACGAAGATGGTAACGACCTTGTACGGACATCCTGTGTGTGTGTGTGTGTGTGTGTGTGTGTGTGTGTGTGTGTGTGTGTGTGTGTGTGTGTGTGTGTGTGTGTGTGTGTGTGTGTGTGTGTGTGTGTGTGTGTGTGTGTGTGTGTGTGTGTGTGTGTGTGTGTGTGTGTGTGTGTGTGTGTGTGTGTGTGTGTGTGTGTGTGTGTGTGTGTGTGTGTGTGTGTGTGTGTGTGTGTGTGTGTGTGTGTGTGTGTGTGTGTGTGTGTGTGTGTGTGTGTGTGTGTGTGTGTGTGTGTGTGTGTGTGTGTGTGTGTGTGTGTGTGTGTGTGTGTGTGTGTGTGTGTGTGTGTGTGTGTGTGTGTGTGTGTGTGTGTGTGTGTGTGTGTGTGTGTGTGTGTGTGTGTGTGTGTGTGTGTGTGTGTGTGTGTGTGTGTGTGTGTGTGTGTGTGTGTGTGTGTGTGTGTGTGTGTGTGTGTGTGTGTGTGTGTGTGTGTGTGTGTGTGTGTGTGTGTGTGTGTGTGTGTGTGTGTGTGTGTGTGTGTGTGTGTGTGTGTGTGTGTGTGTGTGTGTGTGTGTGTGTGTGTGTGTGTGTGTGTGTGTGTGTGTGTGTGTGTGTGTGTGTGTGTGTGTGTGTGTGTGTTTTATAAGTTATCCAGGCCAACTCGATGTGAAATGTGTGTCATTACAGCATACACCTGAATTTATCAATGAACGCCTGTAGATATGATGTTTCGGAGTATTACCGTATTTACGCAAACTCTGAATATGTAGGCTATATGGACATTAGAACGGCTTGTACTTGAATACCAGCAAATGAGCTTATACCATGTAAAACGAATTTCTTCATTATAAATACCACCTAAGTCTCTCACGTGTATGATGTGAATATACTCAATTTCTTATTCTTCTTCACCTCCTCTTCCTCTTCTCCCTCGTCTTCTTTATTGTAATGTGTAGCTGCATAAGAGCTTATCAGATATATTAATTCCTTTAGTTTGGTTACTATTTTTTTATTCTTGCTATTTTTATACTCATTAAATTCAGAAAAGACCTCGTACTGAAGGAATAGCTGAAACTTCTATCCATTTCCTTAACTTCTCCTTTGCTTCATAAAATCATTTGGAGGCAGGGGAGAGAGAGAGAGAGAGAGAGAGAGTCACCTAACTGCAATCTTAAATCTCTATATACCATCCATTGGGGGATGTGTGTTCTGCATATACTTTTTTCTTTCCATTTATTTATTTGTTTTCTTTAATTACGTGATATGATGAGCATTAATGAGCTTAGAATAGGCATAATGAAGCTCTTCCTTCTCCATATCACCTGTGTCCTGAAAATCATAATGTGGGTACGTACGTTAATTCTTTATGAGTAATCTTAGATGCAGGTTAGATTGGGGTGAATAACTGCGCACAAGCTTAAAACGTGAATAACTGAGAACGCGAGTATTGAAAAACTGAGAACGTGAATAACTCAGAACGTGAGATGTGAATAACTGAGAACGCGAATAACTAAGAACGCGAACACTGCATCTACCAGTGTCACCGGAATTAAGTACATTTAATTCCCAAAATGTGTTGCTGTTTGTTTACATCCCAAATTTTGCAATGAAACTGTGTGTGTGTGTGTGTGTGTGTGTGTGTGTGTGTGTGTGTGTGTGTGTGTGTGTGTGTGTGTGTGTGTGTGTGTGTGTGTGTGTGTGTACCCAATTTTACGGACTATAACCTTCAGAATAACACTAAAACTGTCACATTATATATTACCACACCGATAAGGGAACATATTTACTCTATTAAACATCCCACGACTTGATGAACTGGCCATAAGAGGCGATTCCTGAGGTCATAGAAAAACATTAGTGCTCTAAAACATATGTCGGCTTCCCAAGGGTCATGGAGTACACGGCATTTAAATACAGATGGAGGTAATCGCATTTCCAGCTCATGTTTTCCTGCCTCTATACTCATCACTTTTTTTTTTTAAACTCAGAAAAACCTGAAGAAAAAGCTATGGAATGTCCGGAAAATATATACATAAATAACAGTGATGAAGAGTACACCGGATGGTAACATAGGTGGATAATTTTCTCCATTATCACTATTCAGATTTAAATGCCTTCGCCATTCCAATTTAAATCTTTGCATTTCAGATTTAAATCTCTTCATTCAAATTTTAATGTATTCTATAAGCACTGGGATTCCGACATATGCTTATAGACCACTTGCCTTACAATTATCTCAATATTTTTTTTTGTGTGTACCAAGTCCCTCCACATCCTAGGGTACCACATTAATACATTTATTATTATTATTATTATTATTATTATTATTATTATTATTATTATTATTATCATCATCATCATCATCTAAACGAAAATGTGTTCTGTTAGCCTACATCCCAGATTTTGGTTCAAGAATAAGTAATGTGACGATGATGATGATGATTATTATTATTGTTACCCTTATCATTACTATTATTTAAACTGAAACCTGCACTGTGTTAGCTTATGCCCCAAATTTTTGTACAGGAAAAAGTTATGTGAGGTTATATACGATTTGTACCATATCTATAACCTTAAGGCTGACACTATATCAGTCATGAATATACTGGCTGACTCAGACATAGATAGATTTACACACTCTAGACATGGACAGATTTACACAACAAGATGTGGACAGATTTACACACTATAGACATAAACAGATTTACACACACATTAAATAGCAAGAAGTTATTACAGGAGGCTGATGCAGGTTTTACGAACGTGTCAGGGGTGATTCATGTGGGTTAAATGATGTGTGGTGGAATGAGGTCAGTGAGTGATTAGCAACATAGGTTTCAGTGATGGGTCTGCTTGGGATATAGGTCAGTGAACGTACATCTATCCCTCTAAGTACGGTTATTCACTTTCATTTTTCAGTCATTTTACTTTATTTTATCCTTCTTTAGTAAGGTGATTTATTTCTATTTTTTACTTATTTATTTACAGTATTTATCTATTTATATTACTTTATTTCCTATTACCAGACCAAGTTCTTCAGACTAAAAATGGTAACGTCTGGAAAACTTGGGCAGAATATTTCGTTAGCCCTTTCGGTAAAACTACTCCCTTATTAATTAATATTATTATTGTTGTTATTATTTTTATTATTATTATTATTATTATTATTATTATTATCATCACTATTACTACTGCTACAATTACTACTACTACTACGACTATTACTACTACTACTACGACTATTACTACTACTACTACTATTTACTGCTATTAGTAGTAGTAGTAGTAGCACCAGTACTACTACTACTATTACTAACAATACTACTACTACTACTTACTACGGTAGTTATTATTATTACTACTACTAGCTACTATTATTATTACTACTACTACTATTACTACTACTACAAACACTACTACTACTATTACTATTATTACCACTACTACTACTACTGTTATTATTATCACTACTACTCATACTACTACTTCTAATACTATTAGTATTGTCATTATTCTTATTACTATTATTATTCTTATTATCATTACTCCATCCATCCATCAATCATCTAATCCTATGTTGCCCCATGAGAAGCGTAGGAGCCCGGGGCTAGGAAAGTTGGTCCTGGCATTTAAGATGAGAGTAACCAGCCTCACTCATCCCTGAGTGGCATTACGGGAGCAATAAACCCCAACCACTCCTTGGATATAAACCTTCACCGGCTCAATCCGACTGGAGCAAACTACAACTACTATTATTGCCAAGCTATCTCGAGTGAACCACTTTAGGTCTATTGTTACTAATGTCATACGATTTTTATTCATCCCAGAAACCTCGAACTAAAACTGTTAAGCAGGGGCACAGATGCATTGTCTATTTGCTACGATGGCGACTCTCTCTCTCTCTCTCTCTCTCTCTCATTTTTTTCTTTTCTCATTCCCCCTTTCTTTTTTTTTTTTTTTCCTACCACCAGAAGTTGTTATTTATTCAGGAAACAAAAACAGCCTAAATAGAGCACAAAATATCTTGCCCCTTCAGTACAATAAGGACTTTGTTAATTCATTCATCCTATAACCTTATCTCCACAACGCAACACTACTCTCTCAATTTATGCTTGCTATAACCTAATCCACGCTTGCTATAACGCATCTCCATGACGCTAACTTTTTAACTACTGGAAGCTCGGTTAGGTTTGGAGTTGGGAGGGGAAAACGGGCAGCAGTTAAAAGTGAGAGTGAATGAGGGAGAGTGGACTCGAATGGGAAAAATAATATGAAAGTGAAACCGGGGTAAACGAGGGAGAGCAGCACGAAGTTACATAGATAAATAAATAAATAAAGATAAATGAGGAAGAGTGGTTTGTTAAAAAAAAAAAATACTGAAAGCCATTAAAACCAGGATAGGCTTAAATAAAAATAAATAAATAATGGGAGGGGGTTTGAATGGGCATAAAAGGATAAAAATTAAAACCGGAGTAAATGAAGAACGGAAGCTTTGATTAAAAAAAAAAAAAAAAAAAAAAGTTGGCTAATGAGGATGCCTTAGAGTGGAAAAAAGGAAACTAAAAAGGCTAAGGTGAATGAGGGAGTGCTGTTTATAGTGGCAAAATAATCGAATACCTAAAAATACGGTAAATGAAGGAGGATGGCTTGCAGTGGCGGAAGGATAGGGATGATCATGACTTGTGACGCTTATAGTTTTATTCTTATTTTTTTAACTCTAAACTGCCCTAAAAATTGCCACCTTTCCATCTTCAACGCTGAGCTGTATCAATAAATTATCATCAGAATGCTCTTATGTCGATTACGAAGCAGTGCCATAAAAAGGATGAAGTCCCCCCTCCCCCCTTCTCTCTCTCTGGGGCTAAGCTACGTGAAATGTGGCGAAAGATGAAAAGTTGGGCCAAGTTAAGGTGAAAGAATGAAGATGAAAAGTTGGGCCAAGTTAAGGTGAAAGATCTGTATGTGTTTTCTGGTGTTAGTTAAACCCTCGAACCCATTGTCGTAATTTCTACCGCACTCTTGCTACTTCCAGACGATCTTCTTCAACTTGGACAAAGCCTCTCGTAGAGAAGGGTGAATGAAGGCTACATCTATCTTTCACAGCTCGAAAAGTCTACCAAAGCTGAATATAAAATCGTCCTCGGTGTGAAAGGGTGAAACAAGAGACAGACGTACCGCAAACTGGGATGAAGCAGACCGGTGACGCACAGAGACCGATGGTACAGTAATATTAGAAGTACATGACGTGAATCAAATATCCTCATAGATTTGTCCGAAGTGCCTGAAAAAGTCGATCACATATGAAACACTCGGGAAAACCTTGAAAATTAATGAACTGTGTCTCCGATGCTTGACTCTATCGCGATATATTCACCAAAACTTAGCACAACACTTTAATTCCCTGCCTGCACCACCATTTCCGATATTTTTCACGTCTTTTTACCTGATTTACAGCATGAAAGCACTTCCTGTAATAAATAGCTGGTATAAATATGCAAATTTCGTGGACATGTTTACATTACCAGCATCCGTCAACTAACCTTTCCGTGTCCTTTCTCAGATCTTGCGCATAAAACACTTCTTGGAATAAAGTGTTGAAATCTGCTATGTTAAAATTTATTGTCTGTTTCTATTTCAGGTTATGGTACTGTAGCAGAAGCCACAATCATTATCATCATCATTCTAACAATTTACCCATCATCATCCTCATCATCAACGACATTACCATCATTCTGACAATTTACCCTTCATCATCATCATCACTAACAATTTACCCTTCATCATCATCATCACTAACAATTTACCCATCATCATCATCATCACTAACAATTTACCCTTCATCATCATCATCACTAACAATTTACCCTTCATCATCATCATCACTAACAATTTACCCATCATCATCATCATCACTAACAATTTACCCTTAATCATCATCATCATCATCACTAACAATTTACCCATCATCATCAGCATCATCACTAACAATTCACCCTTCATCATCATCTCACCTAAGGCGGGGTGAGGTAGGATCTAGTTTACAAGGACAGAGAAAACAGGAAAGGGGGAGAACTAGCACCAGCATGCTCAGCGAAATGTGCCATACACACTCACTCACACATCAGTCAAGAGGCCCCGACAGTCTGCCTCCACCTAAAGACTAATAATATGCACTTTTTTGTCTATTAATTTGGAGTAAAATGAAAAATTCGACATGAAAGCAACTACCCGTTTTCTTCCTCCACCTTGATTAACACCCCTTCTAACTTTTGCTTCTCAGGGAATCCTAAATAAAAGACGATAACCGAGCATTTACCAAGCTATATTCAGTCGTTTATCTCAGGGATTTATCAATGTTTCTTTGCCGGTACAATTATATCCCTAGATTCATCAACCGGATTTTTTTTTTTTAATATAGGCTGAGTTGAAGCCAAAATTTTTATCACTTTTTTGTACAAATGGTTAAAATAATTTATCTACTAATTTTTACGACACATTTATTATAGGCCTACAGTATCTGTAGATTTATCCACTGCCATATATCTTAAACACACACACACACACACACACACACACACACACACACACTTACATATACTTACCCACACACAAGTATACCCACACCCACAAGTGACGAATCATCACCATCATCATCATCACTACCAAAATCCTGGCAGTATAAAACATGAACATCTGACCGAGATGTGTTTACCGTCAACCCTGAACTGATGACCAAGTAGGGCTGTATATTTTCCTTTACGTCCCTGCCACATCAATTAATTATGTCTGTATTGCTTGATCTGTAACACAGATCAGTAATATTTTGTAACTGAATTCATTAGCAGCTTTGTAAGTGAATTTATTGTTAGCATTTTGTAATGATCTGGTAATAGTATTTAATTCTGTAACTTACTATACTCCTTTTACTCTAACCTGGCCTACAACTGGCCTCTCTCAAATCTTAAAAACTAAGCTGCAGTAAGAGATGACCCCAGAATATGGTGCTAGTCACGAAGAAGTGCTATGAAATGGATGTAGAGCCACACTGTTGTATTTTTCTGTCACTGAGCTACGTGAAATTAGCTACCAACGGACGAAGATCTGGGCCAAGTTCGTGTAAAACTACAGAGGTATTTTGTAACCCATTAGCGGTATTTTGTTGACTATTTATCACTAGCAATTTGTAGCTGAATATAACTGGTTTATTTTGTAACTGAATTTATTAACTGCACAACAATATTAATATCATACTGTACAGATTAACTGTCAACATTCTGCAAGTGAATTTAGCAGCGGCAATCTGAAGCTATCTATTTGCCGATTTTGCAATGTGATAGCAATAATTTATAGCTGAGATATACTGAAGAAATAGCAATATATCTGACATGTAATGAGCAGTAGTATGTTACAGATTATAAATGTTTCGTAACTATAAGCCAATGATCGCTTTCCACATCGATGTTTACCTGTACAACTTCCTCGGTTCATGATCATGATTTTTACACCTACATTTGATAACACAGCTACAGATCTTACCTACATCATACTTACCTAGATCTTAACCACCTTATCTTTACTCGCCTAGGCTAGATCTTATCCACCTAGATCTTACCTACTTATATCTTGATTACCTAGATCTTACCTAGACTTTACTCACCAACACGTAGAGCTTACTCACCTTAAACCAAACCCAGTCAAGGTTAGCAGTGAAGAATTTTAAGTATAGTTAGATATAGATACACACAATCATTTCCACAAAGTAAGAGTTCATTACTTTTTTTTTTCTAATATTTACACACACACACACACACACACACACTCAAGCCTTGCCTACACCTTCCCCTTTTTAGTTTTAAAGAATACTCCCATAATTTTAAACAATAAGGCCATAATATCCTCTGTTAAAACTCTTAACTCCTTCAATCCCATAACGCACATTTTGCTTAACTGATATGTTGCTAACAGATTTCTCTTTTTCTTGGTGAAGAGAGTACCCAAGAAGAAAATGGGTTAGTGAAGGCTATCTTTAACCCTCCAGTTCGAAACGTCTCTTCTATGTTGAAATTAATTGTCTGGAGGTAATAAAATGATCTGAGAGAGAGAGAGAGAGAGAGAGAGAGAGAGAGAGAGAATGTCATCGGATTCAAAGGGTTAACCATTCCCGCCACTCCAAGCTGTTTTCCTTCAAGTCCTCCTCCATGATCGTTTATTTCCACCTCGTTCGCGGTGTTCCTCTTCTTCTCCCACCAACTCTGGAACCACACACACGTTAAGGCACCATATTTTACCGCCACTCCACGCCGTCCTCCGTCATATCCTCCTCCACTGTTACACTCTTCTACCTACGCTCTTTGTCCCTCTACCCTCCACCTCTTTCTGGTCTCCTGCTCCTCGTTCTCGTTCCTCCTCCTCCTCCTTCCACCACCACGCTCTCTTCTATAAGCAACACATTTCATCGACATTAAAAGCCGCCCTCGTCCACGTCCTTCACTTTTACACTCCTCCACCTCCTTCACTGTCCCTCTTTCCTCCTCCTCCCACAGCGTGCCCTTCCTTGCACACTTTATCGCCACTCTGAGCCGTTCGCCCTGAAGTCCTCCTCCAAATTTACACACTTCCACTTCGTTCTCGGTCTCCCTTGCCTCGTTCTCCCAATATACACCTCTCTCTCGTTCTGTCTCCCGTGTCTCGTTCCCCGCCCAACTCATTCCCGTCCTCTCTCTCCTCCCTCTCCCATCGCCACGTTCTCGGTCTCCCTCCCCCACCACCACCACCCAGCCCCTGTACACTCCACATGTGAGCGGCTGTACAAAATGGTGCAACACTTCCGGTCTCTTTGTACACCACGTCGGCTAACTTTATGAAAGGTGCCAAGTCCTTCTGCCTCGTGACACCTCTTTTTTTTTTCGCCTATTTCAACCACTTCCGGACGATTACTTTATTCAACTTGGACAGCTCTCGTACTGAAGTGGTTATAAAAAATCCCCATTAATCCCATTAATAAGATGATTTTCTCCTTACCACTAAAGACACCACCAAAGACATTGTCAGAAAATGCTTTCGGACTGGAAGTGGTGCAGTACATAAATGGGTCACTCAACCTTATGTGGGTTATGTACTGAGGTTTAGGTGTTCTATGAGTGTATGGGGTGTGAGTAGTATTTTGAGGCATTTTTTTACGTTAGGCCAATTTTACTTCATTTATGTGCCGATTTGAAGCTGGTCGTTCTCATCGTCTTCTGGCCTACTTCTAAACCCCTATTTTGTTGTTCTGTCGTCATTCCGTTTTACTCCACAAGCTGGAAACTTCCCTGACGAGTTACTCGATATTTCGTCAAGTGTTATCTTTTCGTTTTTTTTATTCTCCTTCATCTTCAGTTTCAGTTCTTTCGACTTCTTTTTAAATCTCTTCGTCCAACTCCTCAGTTCGTGTGATGATTTTTTTAACTCATCCTTCTTTTTCTTCGAGGTGCGTGTGTGTGTGGGCGTGGGGGGGATGTCGTATATTAGTACCCCCTCAACGTGCAATATATACAGTGCCGGAGTGCCAATAACGGTGCCACAGCGGGGGTCCAGTGCCGCTTTATGGTGCCACCGTGTCAGGAGCCAACGCCGGCGAACTTCTACCCCATCCATCTACTTTTTTTTTTTCGGGAGGCTGAGATCGAAAATGAAAGGTTGTAATACAAGGTATACAGAAAATGGAAGTCGGTAGTAGCCTATGAGCTGCTGTTTCGATTTCCTCTGCTTTTCTTTTCACTTTTGTCTTTTTCTTTTGTTTTTATTTTTTTTGGTGGATGGACCAGGGGTGGGGCTGAGTTTGTTGGAAATGAATGACACAAATAAAGGATACCAGTTATAGAAAGTAAATAACACGATAGTGCCATAAGGATGGGTTTTTCTACCTGATGTCCTCTCCCTCCTCTCCATTCTGTTAAGGGAGGTGGAGGTTCGTGGTCGTGAGCTGGACTGCAGGAAATAAGGAAGAAAAAATAAGAGATACAGGAACAAGATGGTAATGAAAGATGGCAGTGGAGAACCGATCAGTGCAATGATATCCATCCTCTCCCCCTCTCCCTTCCCCATATTTTCTTCTAGGGAGGGGGAGGCTGAGATGAGGTGAGATGAAGGGGAGGTTAAGGTGGTGGGATGGAACGAACCCAACAGAAAATTAAAAACAACATGGATAAATGGACGCCGGAATACTCTGTCCACTGAAATTTGGCCTAAAACTGCCATCTCCATCTTCAATACTGAGCTACAACAAGAATTTAACAAGGTGCTAATCACGAAAAAATGGTATGGAAAAGATGTAGAGCAACCCATCAATTATGTGGAAATAGCATGAACACACACACAAAAGTCGGATAGAAGGAATGAAGGGTGAGGGAATTACTGGGCAAGAAGAAGACAGAAATAGAAGGGGGGAAAGGGTTCTGGAAAATAAAGACAAAAATAGAGGGGAAGCAGGGCAAAAGGAACATTGTAGAGGAGCGTTGCTGTGTTATAACGGGGGAGGAGGGGGGGAGAGAAGGGAAGAAAGGGGTTGTGGGAAAGGACGCGGAAGAAAAAGGCATAACACGATAAATATAAGGACAATAAAGGGATATACGCCTAGAGGCAGTTTATTATTTATTTCTTTATTTGCTGATCGGGGAAAGGTTTAAGCCAAGACAAAAGGCATGGAAGTCAGGTTTCAAGGGTGAGGGTGACAGAAGTATGGATACCGGTTCTGTTGCCCCCGCTACCCCACCTCCACTAGCATACCCCTCCCCTCCTCTCCCTCTTCCCTTCTCCCCTCTGTCTCACTCCTTCTGTTACCCTCCCTCTCTCCCCCCACACCTTCCTCCTCTCTGATGCCTTCTCCTTTTCTCTACCCCTCCTCCTCCATTCTCAGCTTTCTTCCTCCATTCGTACTTTCCCTTTCCCCTTTCAAGATATCACTTCTCTCCCCGACCGTCTGATATCATCCCCTCTGCCTCCCCCTTCCTTCTCCCCTCCCCTCCGATATCCACCCCTCCCTCCCTCCTCCCCGCCGGTATCCTCCCCTCTCCCTCCCCCCTCCCCTTCGTTACCCTTCCCTCATTCCGTTGCCATCCCTCTCCCCTCCTTATCCTCCGTTACCATACCGATCCCCTCCACCTCGTTATGCTCGCCCCCCCCCTTTTTTTTTTTTTTTTTGGGGGGGGGAGGGGGGCGGATCTGCGCACTGCTTAAAAAGGAAGATGGAGAAACAAAATGCATGGTAAGGCACCGGTATATGAAAGAAATGTAGGGTAATAAGAGAATATGAATACCTGGATGCACAATACTTGAATTTCCCTCTCACTTTGCCACCCTCAACTCCCACCTTTTTTTTTAATGGGATGACGTTAACAGAGAATGAAAATAAGACAGTGAAGGTACAGGAAGCTAAACGGAATATACTAGTAGAGCGTGCAAATCGGTCTTATAATCCCCCCCCCCTGTTTTATTTTATTTTATTATTATTATCTGGGGGGAAGCAGCAAATGAAAAAGACAGACAGCAGCTACAAAATGGTAATGGAATTATAGTTCGTTCACCTCACTTTGGCTGAAATTCTCGTCCTTTTGCATACTATTCCTCGTACCTCAATGGCAAAATAGGACACTACTGCGGCTGTACATCCTTTTCGTAATACTTCGTGACTAACACCAAATTCTAGCGTTGATCTTGCGTTATAGCTCCCCATTCAAGACACAGAGATCGCAATATGAAGCCAAGTTAACACTCTCACGGTCGAAACAACTCCAATATTCTGTTCTTGCTGAGGCCAGACGATTACTATGTTAAAATGAATAGAAAACAGTAAATATGGAGACCGGTTTTACTCTCTCCCCCACTTCACACCCACTACATCCTCTCGCTCTTATTCTTATTTACTTATTCTGTATACCTGTATTTAGCGAAAGGTGTGATACTAAAATAATGAAACAGAGAAAATGAAGGAATAAAAATGGCATACCGGTACAGTAATAAATAAAAAAAACACCAGGCACGTCGTCTGTCTGCCCCCTCCTCAACCCGTACGGATTTGCGGGAGGGAGGAGGGGGCAGCAGTAGGCTATGAAGAGGCGAGACACTCAAGGTAAACTGGGCTAAATGGAAGATACTGGTCAGGTGTGAACGCTTATCCTGTTGCACCCCCTCCCCTCTCCTCCCCCTCCCCTTTCCCCACCTCCTAACTCACCCCCTTCCCGTTCCTTTATTTCACTCCTCCCTCCTCCTACATAACCCCTGCTCCCTCCCTCCCTCCTCCTACATAACCCCTCCTCCCTCCCTTCCCTGTGTAACCTCCATCACCCCCTTCCCCACCTCCAACATGCCGCCTCCCCCTCCACCGTTCTCTCACATCCTCACCCCCCCTCTCCCCGTCTCTAACATCCCGTCTCCCCTTCCCATCCCCTTCCTGTCACTCCAACCTCCCCTCTTCCCCCACTAACATCCTCCCTCCCTCCCTCCCTTCTTGTGTCATCTCTTTACCCTCCTCCCCGCCCTCGCAGCCTCCCTCCACCCCGAGTGCCACTTTTCCCCCGCCCGTGCCAACAGTGCCAAGTAATGCGGTCAACACAGTGCCGCTCGGCGTTAACAGTGCACTCATCTCTAACACTTCAGTACAATGACGCACTTTCTTCACAGCATTCTGGCTACCTTCAGACGATTTTCTTCACCTTCTGCGAGCCCCCTGGTTGAAAGAAATTAATGAGGGTTATATCCACTCCCCCCCCCCACTTCGAAAAGTTTCTTCTAAGCTGAATGCAAACGTTTGGTGGTGACGAGAAAAGGTGGCTCGTTATTGGACTGAAGTGGTCAAACAATACAACTCCACTACGAACGCGTCTTTTTATCATTATCATCATCATCATCATCACCATCAACATTATCATCATCACCATCATTATCAACACCATCATCATCATCACCATCACTACCACCATCATCATCATCTGACCCCTTTACCCACGTCTTTTCTAATTCTTATTATCTCCAGGCGACTATACCGGTACATCTTTGGAGACGCTGCCCATGCCGAGGAAGGGACGGTGAACAGATATCCGCTTCACTTACACCTTCATTGAGGTCTTCTTTCAAGTTGAGTAAAAGTGTGTACCTGAACCAAGGACAGAATGAACAGCAGATGCCACCGTAATGAAAGCACAATCTAGGAAAACCAAAATCGGAGTTCCTCTTAACCTGCCTTAAAAATCCAAACTAACTCAGAACCCAACCGACAGGGCATAAATTCAACCTAATTTAACTTCATACCAATAATTAATGTGTTAAGATAAAACTAACATTATAACTAACTAGAACAAACTTTTTCAACTCTAACATGCTAATAATGCAAGGTCAATTAGGTTAAAACAAGCTAATCTACCTTAAAAATTTCAATTTAAAGTAAAACTAGGACTAATGCATACTAACCTACGCTAACAGCCCTAATCTAACAAAGGAATAACTTAAGATGAAATAAAGACTAAAAAACACCAGCCTAAACCAACAAATCGCCTATCTCACAAACAACTGCCTATTTATGGGTAGAAAAATAAAAACAAACGCACCTAACACGCTAAATTAACGATGAAACTACCACTAACCTACAAACTCTAATGTAACTCGCAAAATCTGCCGAGAAAAAAAGGTAATGCAAACTTAACCCCCACAAAAATTCTAATTAAACCCGTAGCAAAAATAAGGCAGAGACAAAAAACTAACCTTGCCTATAAACCCACCAAATACATCGCGCTAAATCCATGGCGAAATTAAAGTAGGCTAAAACAAACTTAACCTAAAAACACTGAATTAACATGCTCAGATGAAGGTGGAATATTATTTAGAAAAAATAAAAAATCAAGCCAACCCCATAACCTTCCTAATCCAACAACCCATCGAGGCTTTTCATTTTCAGGATAATCTATAATAGAGCATACACACCTAACCATTATAAACCCTGCTCTACTCCACTTTACGCCAGATAAACCGACCACCCTAACCTAAACTCTTCCATATAACACACTAACCTTAAAAATCTAAAATAACACACTCAGTTTAGGCCGAAACTACTTATAACTACGGAGAAACTCGAAACTAAACAAGAGCAGGCTAACCTTCCCCAAAACAACCTAGAAACCTGCCTAATTTAACCTGCTTTTCGTTTGAACCAAGATAAAACCTAACACAAAAACACAAATCTAGCAACATTTTAGGGCCAGACTACGACAGAACCCGCTAACCTAACCTGAACCCGCAAACCTAGCACGCCCAGCCCAATTTTAGATCGTCCCCTAAGCATGTTCACTACAATATCGACTTTTCTTACGCTGTTCTTGCTGTCACTGTACGATTCTATTTTTTTTTTTCTTTTTTTAACGAGCTGGAAAGAGAGAGGGGTACATACAATTTTCATTACCCCGTTCAATACGAGGGGGCTGAGAATGAGACTAATAAAATGGCAGAGATAAAAGACAAAAAAATGTCCCGTGGCTGAAGTGGTAAATGCTACCCACAAGGACCCAATATCGTTATTCACACACACACACACACACACACACACACACACACACACACACACACACACACAAACCTAGTAACAGCGCTAGCCGACAACAGACCAACAAACAACCTGTCCCTTCAAACGTGGCACTACTTCTTGATCACTACAACCAACTTATCCACACCCTCCCACCTACCCATCCACCCCTTGTACCTATCATTCTATTTATTCTCTTTTTTTATTATTCTAACATTGGCGTGGTCCCCTTCCTTCTAATCTTACATCCATCTTTGGTCCGTTTCTTCCTCCATCCTCCTTTCCTTCTGTCATTCCTTCTTTCTATCTGTTCCTCTCTCTCTCTCTCTCTCTCTCTCTCTCTCTCGCTCAAAACAACAGGCCTGCCAAATCACGATCAAATCAGCGACTAAAAATGTTGATCCTTACCTGTCGTTCTGTGGGTGCAAGAGACGACGAAGTCGACGCCGGGTGTTCCCTCCTTAGAAGACGATGCCGGGGTCCAACTACGGGATTCGGACGCGGGTAAAAAAGTACCTTGGCTCCCCTTGAACGCTCACTGCAGGTCAATGTTTACCTCTTCTTCTCCTCTGGACGCTTTTCAAACTCTTTTCTCACCAACACAACACAAAAATATTATGCCTACACCAACACTCCACTAAAAAATTCACCAATGTGTGCAGGGGTTTCCAGGGAATCGAACACACACACGCCCCTAAAAACGGGGTTGCCGGGACGAGGCCAAGAGAGAAGGTATTCGGACGGCGGGTTTGGTCCAGTGGCGAGCCAGGCAACACTAAAGGGTGGGATGTTAAAACTGCCTCGAAAAATCTCACTCGTTTACACCACCTCTACGTCATCGCGCTGGGGGCCCTCCTCCTCAGGCCATAGGACACGCCGGAGGGGGTATCGCCGGTCCGCTGGGTAATCCTGAGGCAACCAAGGAGTAACTGGCCTCGGTGGATGGGGGCTCGATACGGCACAGAGAACGCCGGGGAAAGAAGGACGCACAACCTCCCTCACTGAAGGCTATCCCAACACTGAGGGCCTCACGCGCTGCCGAGCTTTCTCCCAGTAACCCAGTCTCGCGCCAGGGAGTTGTCGGCTGCCGCGAGCCTCTCTCTCACACACACACTCACTCGCTCCCACACTCACATACACACACGCGCGCACGCAAAAGTTTGTTCTCCTCCCCCCACCTCCTTCCTCCCGACGGAATAGGATGATTGGCGGAGGCGATGAATGATGGGAGGTGTTAGAGAAGTTCCCGGCCCGTCGGGATGCGACAAAAAGGGGACGTCCCCGAGTTTACCACCGCCACCGTCAGCTGATTACCGATAACATAGATCCTTGCAGCCATCACCGACATGTATGACGCACAGGCTGACGCATACACACACGCAAATGCACACCTGCCACATCTGCACCTCACACCAGTTCCTCACTCACACACCTGCACACACAGACACCTCTCAGCTCGCATGTGTACCTCGCACCTAAAACACCTCTTCATTGATAAAGTTTCTGGCTCTTGGCCGTCATGGAGGACTGGTTCTGGGAGCAGCCGCCGGTACACGTGTACACACACACACACACACACACACACACACACACACACACACACACACACACACACACACACACACAGATTCCAAACTAAATACAGAAGGGCATAATTCGTACACATACACTTACTCAAGTACATGATGCATGCAGGCAGGCAGGCGCGCACACACACACACACACACACACACACACACACACACACACACACACACACACACACACACACACACACGCAGATTCCAAACTAAATACTGACACCATATATTCGTACACTTACTCAAGTACATCACACACACACACACACACACACACACACACACACACACACACACAAGCGCACGCGCACACACCGGCTGGCCGCCTACATCATAAAACTGAAAGTAAAGCGGCTCATTTAACGTGGACGCTGACCTAGAAATTCTGGCGGATTATGTAACTATATCAGACTACCCTCCCCGATGTCTCTCTCGTCACCATTTTTTCATTATTTTCTCTAATTTTCACACACACACACACACACACACACACACAAACACACACACACACAAACACACACACACACAAACACACACACACACACACACACACACACACACACACACACACACACACACACACACAATCCATCTCCAGTCTTCTCACCATACCTTTAACTTATTGTTTCTTCCTTATGTACTCTCTCTCTCTCTCTAGCACACACACACACACACACACACACACACACACACACAGAATTAGAAACACTTACCGAGAGATAAGGGAATGGATGGCAGTCGAGAAAGAGAGGAGGACTGAGGAAGTTAAGAGAAAGATTTTGGAAGGAAGGAAGGAAAAAAGGAAGGAAGGAAGGAGGAAGGGATGGAAAGGAGAAAGAGAGAGAGGACGCGACGAAAAAGTATAACAAAAACGAAAAAAAAAAAAAAAAAGAGGAGGAGAATGAACTCAGGGAAGAGTAGCAAAGTTAAATAAAGATCACAGAAAAATGGAAAGCAGGAGATGGAGGAAAGGAGTGAAGGCAGACGTGAGGAGAGGAAGGGGGAGTGAAAGGGAGGAGTAAAGGCTTCTGGGACGAAAGGAAAGAAGGAAGCGGGAGAAAGGCTAGGTTTTGAAAAGAGAGGATGCTAGGAGGAGGAGGTGAAGAGAGAAAGCAAGGAAGAGAGGAGATACAGGGAGAAAGCATGGAAAAGAGGAGATATAGCGAGAAAGCAAGGAAGAGAGGAGACATAGCGAGAAAGCAATGAAGATAGGAGATAAGGAGAGAAGTGAAGGCTTGAAGGGGGGAATATGAGAAGGAAGGGAGAGAAGGAAGCAGGAATGCAGTACAAAAGAAACAAAGGAGCCTAAGGGATTGAAGATATGAGTGAAGGATGACGAGACGGATAAAACAAGGAAAAGAAGGTGGGAAAAGATACAGAAGGGGGAAGAGGGAGACAGAGCAGTAATCACAATAGGAAAATGGTAAGAAACGCAAGACAAGTTAAAAAAATGAAGGAAAATCGCAAGAAACGGCAAAGAAAGGAGGAACGCAAGGAATAAAGGAATGTGGAGGGAAGGGAACCAACGAAAGGAAGCAAACAGAAGAATTTAAATGAGGAAGGGAAGCGAGGGATGAAGGAGAGATGAGACGAGGAAAGGAAGAAGAATCGAGGGAAAATGCTGCGCAAGGAAAGCGGAGTGGAGAAAGAAGGGAAGAAAAACATGGGAAAGAACAGTCCAAATAAGGAGGCAGGGCGGGAGGGAAGAAGGAAGTGAGAGAGAGAGAGAGAGAGAGAGAGAGAAATATGAAAAAATGAAACTCACAACCACGCCAAATAAACCTTTTACTACTAGTCTATGGGAAAAAAATATGAAAAAAAAAAAAAAAAAGTCTGCTTTTTTGAGTTATATGTGTCGGTAATTGGAGTTATTATGGGGCAAGTGGTTATTAAGAGGGCCATTTAGGGCAGTTGTGGTGGAAATGGGGGTAGGAAGGGGAGGAGGGGGAAGGGAACGGGGAAGGGGGGAAAGGGAGAGGGAGGGGAGGGGAATAGGGAACGGGGAGAGAGGGGGACGGCAGTCAGGATACAAAAAGGACTTGAGGAAGGGGATGCGAGAGGAGAAACGAGCGCAGGGAGGAGGGGAGTGAATGGGGATGAGAAAGAGAAGAGGGAAGAAGGAAGACAAGACGGGAGGATGAAGGGGGGTGGGGAGGAGGATGGGGAGGAAAGAATGAGGAAAAGGAGAACATGGGAGGAAGGGGAGATGGGAAGGTATAGGAAGAGGGGAAAGAGGAGGGGAGAGGAGAAAGAGGAGTATGGAGAGGGGGGAAAGGGAAGAGGGAAATGGAGAGAGGGGAAATGGAAGAGGGGAATGGAGAGGGGGGGAAGGGAAGAGGGGAACGGAGAGGGGCATGGGGAAGAGGGGTATGGAGAGGGGGAAAGGGAAGAGGGGTATAGAGAGGGGGAAAGGGAAGAGGGGTATGGAGAGGGGGAAAGGGAAGAGGGGTATGGAGAGGGGGCGAGAGGTATGGGAAAGGTGATCATTCAGGAGAGGGGAGATGAATTCAAGAGGAAAGTCGAAACGGTAAGTGGAGGGGGAGGACAGAAGACTGATGCAAAAATGGTGAAAGGTGACTATAAAAGAAAATCGGAAAATATGAGAGTGGATGGCGAAAAATAGGACGAAAAGGATAGCGGACATTTAACCCCATCAGTACGATAGCTTGTGACAGAGAGAGAGAGAGAGAGAGAGAGAGAGAGAGAAACGGAGGAGACAAACAAATAAGAAAAAGGAAATTGAGGAGGAGGGAAAGGAGAGAAAGTGAGGTTAGGAGAAAAGTTTAGATTAATGAAAGACGAGGGGTGAGGCAGGGTGCGGTGAGCTGGGAGTGGTGGGGCAGAGAAAGGTAAGGTAGGGAGGGGTGAAGCTAGGCAGGGTGCGGTGAGCTGGAAGTGGTGTGGCTGAGAATGGTGAGGCAAGGTGTGGCAAGGCAGGGTGCGGTGAGCTGGGAGTGGTGAGGCAGGGGGAGGTGAGGTAAGGTGTGGGGAGACAGGGCGCGGTGAGCTGGGAGTGGTGAGGCAAGAAGCGGTGAGACAGGGTGCTGTGAGGCACAGTGTGGTGATAAGGCTGAGGGGAGTGGGGCACGGTGCGGTGGGGCAGAGTGCGGTGAAAGAGGGTGTGGTAAAGCACAGTGTAGTGATGAGGCAGAGGGTGGTGGGGCAGGGTGCGGTGAGGCAGGGTGTGGTGATGAAACACTGCGTGGTGAGGCAGAGCTGGGATGAGGCAGGGTGAGATGAGGCAGGGAAGGGTGAACTGGGAGGGGTGAGGATGGGTGTGATGAGGTGAGGTAGTGTGTGGTGATGTAGGGTAAGGTAGGCTGGAATGAGGCATGGTGTGGTGAGGCAGGATGCGGTGATGGGACAGGGTGTGGTGAGGTAAGGTGGGATAAGGCAGGGTGAGATGAGGCAGTGTGGGATGAGGCAGAGTAGGATGAGGAACGAAGGTGTGAGTAAGGAAGAAGTTAGGGAGGGTGAAGCAGGGAGGGGAGGTGAAGAAGTATGCAGGAAGGGAGGGAATGAGGGAAAGAAGGGAGGAGGGAGGGGTGAGGTGAGGAGGGAAGTGTGAGTAAGGGAGGGGTGAGGTGAGGAGGGAAGTGTGAGTAAGGGAGGGGTGAGGTGAGGAGGGAAGTGTGAGTAAGGGAGGGGTGAGGTGAGGAGGGAAGTGTGAGTAAGGGAGGGGTGAGGTGAGGAGGGAAGTGTGAGTAAGGGAGGGGTGAGGTGAGGAGGGAAGTGTGAGTAAGGGAGGGGTGAGGCATGGAAGGGTGAGGCAGGATGAGGGTAAAGGTGATGACCCGCATATATTGACTAAACACCTGCCACTCACGGACACACACACACACACACACACACACACACACACACACATCTTCAGAGCAACATCCTTTGACAATGGTACATTTCTTCTCATTTTCACACATTTTCCAACAATTTTCCTCTCCCTTAAAAAACTCACATAAGTTTTGCATAAACGCATTACTCTCTTTCTTTCTTTCCCTTTCTTCCTGCCTGCCTGCCTGTCTGTCTGTATGTCTCTGTCTGTCTCACACACACACACACACACACACACACACACACACACACACACACACACACACACACACACACACGACATAAACACTCAAAGACACCGAGCTCTTATGAACGGCAAAACTCTCTGCACAACTTTTCTCTTCCTAATTCTCTCTCTCTCTCTCTCTCTCTCTCTCTCTCTCTCTCTCTCTGTACGTTGTTTTCGTGAGTAAGGGAAAGCTTGAGAGAGAGAGAGAGAGAGAGAGAGAGAGAATTATGTGTGGGGACACAAGTGGAATAATTCATTGGTATGGGAGATGCGTCTCTCTCTCTCTCTTTTACTAGCTCCAACTCTCAAAGCCTTCATAAGTAATACAGATTTAATACACATGACACACGCACACATAACCCTGACACATGTACACACAGCCATCATCTAAATCTAACCATACTATTTTCAAATTTTAGGAATATATAGTAACATTTACAGATCCTCTCTCTCTCTCTCTCTCTCTGCATATTTATAGTTAAACAGACATACAAACACAGACAAATAGACATGCAGTTAGATAATTACAGACATAGACAGACTGATGGACAGATACAGACACATACGGACAGACAGACAGACAGAGACGAACAGATGGACAGACAGAGAGACAGACAGAGAGTAAGAGAGTGAAACAGAAAATCCTACCTTCCCTCAATCCTTCCCTTCCCTATGCCACCCTTAACTACCCATATATTCACTCTGCATCGTCAACTGTATCGAATTCTTTTAACCATTTAATAGTAAGTCTCCCCTAGGCTACGTAAAATCGTCTGGCAGTATCAATAAAGGAGCAAGACGTCCTCGTTCTGAACTGGCGATTGGATACTGTTTCTACACACACACACACACACACACACACACACACACACACACACACACACAGCGTACTGAATGGGTTGTGGAAACGCTAGTCCCTTCAGTCTGATGTCTCCTCTGAGCTGAATAAAATCGTCCGGAGAAAACTATAATCAAGGTACTGAATACATTACTGGAGACTTTATAACTCCCACACTCAACGCCAAGGCTCGTATTCTCATCGGGTAAGGAAGCTCCCTGACACCTCTTCTTTAGCGATTTATTTTTGAATATGACTGGTTAGTGTCCTTTTGTACGTTATTTAAGCAAAGTATGGCGATATTGTAAGGATTTATATAACATAAGATAATAAGGTGTAATACACAAAATAAATCGCTTAGGATAAGGTGCTAGGGAGCTTCCTCAACAGAAGAGAATACCGGCCCAAGTCTCCCGAAAACTGGAAAAATAATAATTGTCTGGTGGTAGTAACATTAAAAAATTAATAAATAATCAAATAAGTCTACGGATCTCCATCTCCATGCTTGATATGGCAAAACAGACACTGACTAGGCGAGGTGTCTGTCAGGAAGAACGTCACATACTGAAGGAGATAATGATGGCTATATATAATTTCTTCAGATCGAAAACTCCCTTAAGTGGAATACAATAGCCTGGTGGATGCAAGAAAATAAAAAAAAACACAACACCTGATTCAAAGGGTTAAAATAATAATAATAATAATAATAAAAATAACATCAACAAGCAAAGACGTAACCCCACCATTTGGTATAGAATATATAGATATGCATCAGTAGGTACGGCAGTTTCATATATAGGGGCATAAACTATGACTCGTACACTGTCTTTCTTAAGAAGTGACGATGATCCAGCATGTTGCCTAGTTTCCAAGATACAGCTATTTCCAGATTAGTTTTCTAATATGGAAGTAGCTCGTAGAATACTAACAAAGTAGCAATTTCATATATAAAGACATAAACTAAGACTCATACACTATATTTTTTTTAAAGATATGAGGAGAATCCAGCAAGAAGTTTCCAAAATATAACACAAGACAGATTTTTCCATATACGGTATGGTCATAGCCAGTAAATAGCAATTTGACATTGTACGGGCATCAACTACGACACATACTCTATCTTTCTTTGTGATATTAAGCCAAGCCACCAGGCAGTTTACGAGATACAGGCCCGGACGGAAAGACAGACGGACTAATGATGATGATGATGATGATGATGATGATGATGATGTGATGATGATGATGATAATAGTAATAATAATAATAATAATAATAATAATAATAATAAGGGGGGGAGGGGATAACCATCGGATATCGGCAGCCTGCTCGAGCCTCACTTTACCACAAAGTGTCATCAGAAGTTCCGGTGACAGGTAAGAACAGGGATTTTTCTAAAGTTTGTTTTCGCGTGACAAAAATCTGTAATCCCTTTCGTCCAACTGATATCAGGCGTTGTAAGACTGGACGATATATATGATTATAGTTCATTCACTTTAACCTGACTCAGATTTTCATTGCTTTGCAGCTTGATTCACGCAGCTCGGTTACAGTAAAGGACAATACTGTGGCTCTACATCCTTTCTGTAGCACTCCTTCGTGACTAGCTCATATTCTTGTGTTCATTAATAAAACTCGGTATTCAAGATGGACGGATGACAATTTTTGGCCAAGGTAAAATGAAGAGAATATAGTAACCAGGGAAACTCAGTCCTAACACATAATTCAGAATCTTCAACTATTAAGCAACCACAACACACTGTCCAAGCTGTGTGTCCAATTCCGTCGGACGAAAACACACTGACTATCTATCACAAGGCTGTCTTTATACATCCGATCACGTATTTTCCACGATATTCTAGCATCATCTTCTGCTACTCAGCTACGTGAAATCAGATGCACCACGACGACAATCTGAACCAAGTTGAAGATGAAAGAACTATAGGTGGGAGAACTTTACACTGAACACATACCCACCGTAAAGTGATAAGTGGTAGTTCGAAGTGTTGCCTGACTACATGGGAAGTAGTTCATGATGGCGCTGTTACTCGCACGGTGTAGTAAAAACCGAAACAATACCACCTTCACATTTTGGTTAAGTTTGTGAGCAAATATAATCCTCTGTCGTGGCGTGATGAAATATGATTATTTTAATTCCTGACTTTTTTTGTCCCTCATGTTTTTCTCAAGCACAACAATCATCTGACATTAGTCGAATATAAAATGCAAAAAATAAAACTAAAATAAATAAAATAAATAACTGGAAGTCGAGTTAACACTAGGCGAAAGGTCTTCATTCGGTGTTACTGCTGTTGCTGAGAACTCAAGCTCATCTGAAACATGAACCCGGTGGACTGAAGACTGATGCTTCCCTTTTTCTGCAGTCCACCAACCTCCAATTGGGGCATAGGGAGAGAGCTGAGGGACGTTCGCATAACCGGGCAGTGAAGCCGCCCAGCTATATCGGTGGTACCACATGAAGGTTTCTCTCTCCAACCCCATCCTCGGTTTAAATGCCCAGCTGCAACTTCCCTCAACAAATGGTATGGGTACAGGGTGATCACAAAACTGTCTCATAAGTATACAGCTATGAGTAAAAATTCGGCGACAATTCTCTGCACTAACTATGCCCCATCTATATTTGTCATTCACCCCCCAACGGACAGAGAGTATCTTTCCTCCTCATAATCTTGTGTCGTGTGCTTCATAATCACACAACACCTTCCACTGCCACAGCTGCAAGTGTCGGCAAACTTTTACTCCCGGTTGTACTCTAGCTGACCAGCAGAGAACGAAAGGAATTACTAACCACCCCACCCCTTCAACGAGTATCCAGGGTTCATGTATAAGCATAGTTTTGCAACGCTGCTAGTGCAATATACATCAATTACATTTCCTGAACTAGCAGTCTGAAATATTAACAAGGCAACGGCCAATTATTTCTCTAAACTTATATTTTGCCTTTTCGAAATCATATAAGATTATTTCGCAAACATTTTTCATTGCACAAAGTTCATCAAGCCCTATTCAGTTTTCGAAATTTCAATAATTTATATACCAAATGATTATCCTGTAAAGATGACATCCCATATATAAAAATATGATTACAAAAACCTTATCATTTCAAGACATATTTCACGTATTTTTAAAATGACGGATTTAGATAACTAGTGTTTTTAAAATAATGTCATATATATATATATATATATATATATATATATATATATATATATATATATATATATATATATATATATATATATATTTTTGAGGGTTGTATACCAAATGAGTCGGCATTTGCTTTCCTTTGTGTTCTGTTTAATGGAATTCATATCAAAGGCTGGTCTGTGGTACTTTCTCTCTTTCTGTGTGTGTGTGTGTGTGTGTGTGTGTGTGTGTGTGTGTGTGTGTGTGTGTGTGTGTGTGTGTGTGTGTGTGTGTGTGTGTGTGTGCAGTACAGAGTATGCGCAATTATGAAAAATATGGATGTATAAATGTGTGCATGTGTAAAGCGTCATGTAGACACTAAAACAAACCAACTTATTCACCTGCGAAAACATGCAGAAACGTACCGTACACACACACACACACACACACACACACACACACACACACACACACACACACAAACCGGAATACAGGTGTTTGAAAAGATGTATGTGTGTCTGTGGGGGGAGGGGCAGATGTAGCTCCTGTTGTTGTTGTTCTTGTTGCTGGTATTGTTGTTTGCGATGAGAACAAAGACATACGCGTGGACACAAAGAAACTAGACTCAAGGGCAAACTATGGGTCTTAAGATAGATAGAGAAACTAGACAGATAGATAACGTGGACAGACCAAATTACCAATGAACAAATTATAAACAAAGATGAAATAGTCAAAGATGAACAGACTGACAAATGGAGAGAGAGAGAGAGAGAGAGAGAGAGAGAGAGAGAGAGAGAGAGAGAGAGAGAGAGAGAGAGAGAGAGAGAGAGAGAGAGATGGTACAAGCTGGGTACATTAATTACATAACATCTTATACAAGGAATATACACGGCTGGATTAGCGGATAAACATAGTAAGAACAATAAGAAAAAAGTACGAGAAATATACAAACACTCAAATTTACAGACAAAGAGGCAAAATGATTACTAAAGAGGAGAAACTAATGGTAACAGAAGCAAAAAGGTGAGAAACATGAAACAGATAAATGTGATAGAAAAGAGTGCTTGAAAACTGAGACAGACAAGAAATATGATGATGAAAGAAATTAGACAGAAGTGAGTGGCAAAAATGAACCAGACGAAAGAAATGTGACAGAAATGAAACAGACGAACGAAATGTGATAGAAATTAGACTAAATTATAAAAAGAGACAGACAAGAAATATGATGAGGAAAAAAAATAGAGAAGTGAGTGGCAGAAAAGACAACAAATGTATGACAGAAAAGAGAAACAATGATAGGAATGTGACAATGAGTTAAAGAGATGAGACAAACAAGAAATACAAGAAATGAGACATTAATTGACAGAGAAAACAAACAACATACAAGTGACAGAAATGATAATGGAAATGAGTGATATGAAGAAAATGACAAAACTGAGGTAAAGGACAGAAATGCGATTAACATTATAAACCAAAGCGTGACAGAAATGAGAAGAAAAGTGTGTAATGATAAATATGATGGAAATGAGACAAAACTATCGTAATTAATAGGAATAAGTGAGAGAAATGAGACAGACAAGAAATGAGAGAAGTGAAATGCAATATATAAACAAGAGATAAATGTGCGATAAGAATAACATGAGAGGGAAGTGACTGATATGAGAAGAAATAAGTCAGTAACACAAGAAAGACAGATATAACGAAGTACAGCAGTGGGGACAAAGACAGACAGAAATACAGGAAGATGGACGGAAATAACCTGATATGAAAGACAGGCTAAGCAAAGCGGGATAGATACACGCCGATAGATACAAATATGGTGGAACAGCCAAGGAAAATAGATAGAAACACGATATCTGACAGACAAAGGCGGGCTAAAACGGGCTTGACAGAAGTGTGCAGAGACGCTGATTGAGAGACGAAAAGACTAATAGAAAAACACCTTCGAAAGAGGATAGAGATAAACAAGTTCTGAAATAAGTGTACAGGTGAAGAGAAATAGCAAATACTGCAGAAATGGATCGGCTGATAGATAAATGCTGACAGGTAAACAAGTCGACAGATGCTTGGGGGAAGTATAAGCAACGGAACAAATAAAAGCGAAAAAATGAAAACAAACAAATAGATTATAACAGGATACAAAAAGATAGATAGACAGGTGGGCAGATGGATAGATATACGGATACAGATAGGGAGACTGATAAGGAGAGAGGCAGAAACGGCTAGGGAAGATAATGTAAAAATTGATAAACAGGTAGGCATATACGATTAATAAAATAAAAATAAAATTACGAGTAACAGCAGACAAATGAAGATAAACGAAGGTAGATACACCGATGAGAAGAACCGATGACGAAGAGACGGATGGAGGGATAGACAATGCATATAGATAAAATATACGATAGACAAATATGTGGGTAAAGAAAACAGACGAAGGATGAATGGAGATAAAGAGCAATGATGATTAAATAAAGCATCGACAGGTATAACGGGAGAGAGAGGTAAATAGATACGAGGCGACATATTAAAAGATAAACGAAATATAAACACAGATAAAACAAAAAAGAAATAGGTAAATGACGGATAAATACACATATATAGATAATCTGAGGAAAAACAGATAATTGATCCAAGGGCAGACAGGTAAAAAAAAAAAAAAAAAATCGTAGATACACGTTGGGCAGTGATAATTAGACAAACAAGATAAGATATGGGCTGGCAGACAAAGAGGTTAAGGGACAGGTAGGCAACTGAGACAGACGAAAAAGAAGAGATAACGAAAGGACAGACAGACTGACAGGCCAAGTGAACAAAGGCATCATCATCATCATCATTATCATCAATCATCACCACCACCACTATCATCATCACTGTCATCATCGTCATCAATCATCACCACCACCACTATCATCATCACTGTCATCATCATCGTCATCAATCATCACCATCACCACTATCATCATCACTGTCATCATCATCATCATCGTCATCAATCATCATCACCACCACTATCATCATCAGTCATCATCATCATCATCCCACTAATGAACGGGGTGTGAGGGATCCAGAAACACTGACAGAAAAACATAAATGCTGAAGACTTCCCGCCCAATATATGAGATTTTCCATCCATCCATCCATCCATCCATCATCCACTCTCATTTAATCCTTCTAAATTCTCGGCTCCACTTCACAGGCCTTACGATCCACACAAAACTAGACTTCTTAATGACTGCAGGATAAAAGGGTTTATCTTAGGTGGTATAAGAAGATTCGCAAAGTCTCTTCCCTAGCGATTTATTTTTCACATTTGTTATCATGCTTCTGAACGGTACTTATACAGCTTTAAATATTCAGCTTAAACCAATTATACACAAGAGGATATTAAGGTGTAATGTGCAGAATAAAGAGGTGTTACAAAAGCTCCCTATCACCTCTTCCTAAGCAATTTATTTTGCTTATTACCCCTTTACTATCTTTTTCTGTGCCATTTAAATCATTCAAATACCACCACACTCAGCATAAATAACATACAAATTGATATTAACTAGCCGCATCCGAGAATAGGGATCAAAGTAGCCTAAGTAAAGCGAATGGGCATATGACCGACAGCCACACCGTCGAGTAAAAAAAAAAAAAAAAAAAAAAAAAAAAAATGCAGCCCTTGCCATGTAGAGAAAGACAAAGTAAGTGATAAATATAAAGCAGATTAAGGAGATAAAGAAGAGATCAGGGTTGGACGGATACACAGATAAATGGATAGATAAACAGGCAGCCGACACGATAGACAGAGGGGGCACCTGAACTGAGATATAGAGGTATGCTATTTCACCAGGGACAAAAATGTGTAGTGCAGGAGGAAGATAGGAGGGGGAGGAGGATAGATGGGGGAGGAGGGAAGGGGGAGAGGAGAGTGGGAGGGGGGAATGAAGGAGAGTGGGAGGGAGGATAAAGGACAGAGGGAGAGGATGGGGGTAGGAAGGAAATGAAGAGGGTGGATGTGAGGGGAAGGACAGGAGTGAGGGAAGGATGGGAAGCCAGTGAGGGGACAGAGGGGCGGGGAGTATATGAATGGGGAGGAGAGGATAAAGAGTGTGGCAGGGAGAGTGGAGTAAATCAGAGAGGAAAGCATGGGAGGGGAAGGGGTGGGGGAGAGGAGGCATTAGGCAGGAAGTTAAGAAATAAACAGAAAATGAGAGAGAAACATCACAGAAAGAAGGAAATGGACAGAGTGGGGAGGGAGGAAGAGATTATATGGACAGTTTGGGGACGTAAAAAATTGGAGAAAGGAAGGAGAGACGAGATGTGTGGGAAGCAGGGAGGAGGAGATGGGGATAAGGAAGATATGGAAGGGGGAATAGAGAGGGAGATGGTGGGAACAGAGAGCAGGAGGAGGGGAAGAGATTAGAGGAAATGAAAAACTAAAGAGGAAGGGGAAGGAGGAACGGGATGGAGCAAGAGACGGTTGATAAAGAGGGGTGGGAAAGAGAATTGAGAGGAAGAGAGGGTGAGAGAGAGAGAGTGTGGGCAGGGAAAGTGAGTAGGGAAAAAGGGGAAAAAAGAGTAGAGAGCGGGGGGGTTATAGGGGGAGGAGAGACGAAGGGGAGGCGGGGAGGAGGTGAGAGGAAAAGAGGAAAGCATTAGGGGAGGGGAGAGAGAGAGAGAGAGAGAGAGAGAGAGAGAGAGAGCAGGGTGCGGGGGATGGTCGGACCGAATACGAGGGAGGGGGAAAGAAGGAAACAAAGGAGTTCAAAGGAGTACAAAGGACAGCAAACAAGGCTTAATGGGTCTTTCGGGGCTGTTTGGAATATAAAATACAACTACGATATCTAATACTATGAGATGAGGATAAGGATAGTAAAGAAGACATGCCGCAAGGGAGACGAGAGAGAGAGAGAGAGAGAGAGAGAGAGAGAGAACGTTTGAGAGGGAGGGAGGAAAGAGAGGGAGTGGGGTTCAAACCGATTAAGGGGGAAGAAGGAATACGATGGAGGGGGTGAGTGGAAGGGGAGAAAAGGCAGGGGAGGAGAGCAGGAGAAGAGAATTCAGAGAGAGTGGAGTGGGGAGAGAGAACAGGAGAGAGAACGGTGGTGCGGAATTGAGGGGGGGGGAAGAATGGGAATGAGAGGGGGAATAAGGGAATATAGATAAGGGGGAAGAGCAGAGAGGGGGGGGAGGACAGGTCAAAGAGAGAGAGAGAGGAGGGGGACGAGAGAGAGAGGAGGGGGACGAGAGAAAAGCGTAGAGAGGGAAAGCGAGAGGCTTGTGGTAGAGGAGAGGGGGGAGGGAGTGGGGGGAATGGAGAAGGGAAACAGGAGGAAGGGGGGAAAACGGGGGCAGATGGGGGGGGAGATATAAGGGGGAGGGGACAGTCGTACAGCTTCCGCCAATCAGGGGAAGCCGAGGGGAAGCCTGGCTCTGCTATTGGCTACCCGCTCTCTCTCTCTCTCTCCCTCTCTCTCTCTCTCTCGTTTTGTACCATGCAAACAGTAGGATTATCACATTGGCATTGTTTATTTCTTTCCGTGATTTCTTGTTTGGCTGTTAATTTGTTTACTGCAACTGCTTTGTTATTGTTTGGCGGCCTTTGTTTATCACGTGTAGTCTGTTTACATTTCATACTGATCACCTTGTTTATGCTGCTTATTGTTTTCCTTGCTTATTCTCTTATTTCTCTTGCTTATCGGATACTTCTTCTTTTGCATACCTTGTTTATTGTTTCTTGTTTAATTTTTCCGTATCTCTCATATTTGATTGTGTACCTGTTTATCGTGTATATTTACCTTCTTTGTTTATTGCATGTGTGTTTATCAATATCTTGCATATTATTACAGGTTTATTTTATATATTGTTTACTTTGTTTATAATCTTGCTTACTGTTTACCTTGTTTATAATCTTGTTTACTGTTTACCTTGTTTATAATCTTGCTTACTGTTTACCTTGTTTATAATCTTGTTTACTGTTTACCTTGTTTATAATCTTGCTTACTGTTTACTTTGTTTATAATCTTGCTTACTGTTTACTTTGTTTATAATCTTGCTTACTGTTTACCTTGTTTAAAATATTGCTTACTGTTTACCTTGTTTATAATCTTGTGTTTACCTCGTTGTCCTACTCATACCGTAACGTATTTATCAAGTTGTATAATGCCGTGTTTATCTTGTTTGTGCTACATTGGTTATCTCTATCGCTTATTTTCTTTGCATGTTCCTACTTCCTGTTTGTTTATCTGACCTACTCTACCTTCACAGACTCACACTCAAACTTTCTTGCACAATCATACTGTCTCTAATGTCTTGCTTTCTCACTCACTCATTATTCCCTTACTCTTACTAGCTACGGTTATTTACACAAACACTCTCTCACTTTCTCACACACTCCTAACTCACTTTCTCACACTCTCGCTCTCTTACTCACTCCCCACGCAATATTTCCATGGCTTTCTTTCTACTGTATTTTCGATGATCGCACAACTTCTATTTCTTTATTTTTATTATGTCTTATCTTTCAATTTATTTTTTATTTATCATGTTTACTTATTTCTCTGTTCTTGTAAATAAATCTAATCTTCCATGTGTACACTTGTTGTTTATGGTGTTGTTTACCCTCAAATGGGATTACTCTCTCTCTCTCTCTGTCTGTCTGTCTCTCTCTCTCAGGGGAACACAACAGAATTAGCGCTCTGGAGGTGATGCAATATTTACCTTGCTTTACCTTGATCATGCGTTATTTACTTTATTTCCAACTTAATTTGTTTATTTGTTTACTTTCTTATTTACAATGCACGTTTTGTTTATTTTTATCCTGTTTATCTACTGTTTTTATTTTCATTTTTGTAATCATCTTTTAATTATTCACCTTTAGTTTTATTTCTCCATCTCGTTTACCTCTAACACCTCTATCTATTGATCTTGCCCACCTGGTTATCAATTTTATCAGATTAGTTCATGTTTACTTCATTCATCTATCTCGTACACCTCTTAATTCATTTACCTGTTTATCTTGTCCACTTTTCTTTTATCTTTATTTTTTTTATCAGCTTATCTCATGTTTATCTCTTTGTCTTCAGTCATTTATTGTTTACCTTTTGTTTACGTTGTTTGGTCTTTCTTAATCAACCTGTGCAGAAATATTAGTATGTCTGTTTTCTTTGTTTATTGTCTTTGCATTTTCCATGGCTTCTACTACTCTGTTTATCACGTTCCTTGTTTATGCTATACACCGTTGTTGTTTATCTTGCTTACTTGCTTATTATTTTCTTAGCTTCTGATCTTGCTGTCTACCTTGTGCGTAAAAAGACGGGGGGAAGATGAGGTGGGGATGGTGAAAGAAGAGTGGGGAAAAAATTTAGAAGAACGAAGAAGACAGGAGATAATGGAAAAAGAAAAGGGGGAAAGGGGAGACAGCAGGGAAAAGAGGAAAAGGTTGGGGAAAGAGGAAAGGGTAGGGAAAAGACAGGGGAGGGAAAAGAGAGGAGAGGGGAGGGAAGAGATAGGAGAGGGAAGGGAAACGAGAGGAGAGGGCAGGGAAAAGAAATGGGAAGAGGGGATGGAAAAGAGAGGAGACAAGAGAAAAAAGAGGAGAGTGGAGGGGAGGGGAGAGACTGGAGAAGGGAGTGAAAGAGAGGGGAGGGAAGAGAGAAGGTAAGGGAAAGAGAGGAAAAGGTACGGGGAAAGAGAGGAAAAGATACGGGGAAAGAGAGGAAAAGGTACGGGGAAAGAGAGGAAAAGGTAGGGGACAGAAAGGAGAGGGTAGGAGAGAGGGAAGACGGGAAGAGAGAATGGAAAAAGAAAGAGAAGAGGAAGGGAGAGGGGAGGAATGAGAGTATAGATGAAGAAATGGGAAGGGTGTACAAGGGGTGAGAAAAGGGAGGGGGGTAGGTAATGGGGAGGGGAAGGACGAGAGGATGTAAAGAGGGAGGGAGAAAGGAGGACGGGAGAGGGGAGGGCGCAGGATACAGGTGAGGGGGGAGAGGTACAGCATGCAAGGGAGTGGGGGAGGGGAAGAGAAGACGAGTGAGGTGAGTGGGGGAAGAGGAGGGGGATGCAGGGGAGCGGAGGGGAGGGGGAATGCAATCTAGTTCCATTATAATATAGGACACCGTTTAATATAACAGGGAAAAATACGGTCACTACTTCAGGTTAATATCACTAGAGTACAAATACTGATTCTCTCTCTCTCTCTCTCTCTCTCTCTCACACACACACACACACACACACACACACACACACACGCGGTCATTGATACACTTCTACTTTATGATGCATTTTTTTTTTAAGTATCAGATTCTGGACACAGACTTGATAACCTGTTCCTTGAGGCCTAACAGTTCTATAACCCTTACATCTTTACAAGTCACCACAACGGCGCTAATACCCACCGATCACACTGAATAAAAGCTAAGACTTTCTCATCCTCTAACCACTCAGCCACCACCTCCCCCTACTTGAGTGTATACAATAGACGCCGGTTTGTTTATGAGTCTTCATGGATGGGACGCATCAGTATATACGTCTAAGTCTTGTTTTACGAGGCCTGAATGGCAACGAAGACCGATTTAATAGGGAACGTTTGATTAATTCCGCGTCGTAACTATGTCTTGTTTTTAAGAAAGGACAAACAGCATGAGAACATTCTGCTTTCTCCATTCCTTGTCCTACCCACAAAAATTAATTGTTTCCAATTATTTCCTTTTCACAGCCAACATATATATTTTCCAGACAGAATGGAACATGGGAAGATGCTCCGTCTCTGATTATATATATATATATATATATATAGTTACGACTGGATATCTGTCCCCTGATCCGTCGGACCGAGGGATATGGCTGAGGGATGCTTTAGTAGTGTGGGGTGATAAGTGTATGGAAACGAAATGAGTGGCAGCTGGCAATTTTTTTTTAATACAGCCGAACGCAGATGAGACCTGGACACGTGAAAAACACACATATATAAAACAATCACAAAAATTAATATAAAATCCAATTACTATGTGATTTCGTAAAAACCTGTTGTATACAATATAGGTGAATCCGGACAGACGGTAAGCGTACAAAAACATGCACAAAACCAAGAAAAATAGAAGATAAACATAAACTGAAGTTGCTTACCATGTGATGCCTGGTCCCCGTCGTGCGAGGCAAGTGTGCTATCCACCTGACTCCCTGGCTCCACCTGGTAAAATAAATAAATAAATAAATAATGATGATGATGATGATGATGATAATAATAATAATAATAATCAAAGCAGTGTACATTCCTGGGTAAATTTTTGTTTGGGAATAATCTCAATGAACTCCATTAACACGGGTTACCCCCCCTCCCTTCCTCCCTCCCTCTCTCTCTCTCAGACGATATTATATAAGGAAGGCATCTCCAGCAGTGAAAAAAAAAAAAAAACACCATCAATCTTAGTGACGTCCTTTTGTTTGTTTGTTCTTGTTGCTTCTAGACGAATTTATGCCACTTAATACAGGCCCCTCGTGCTGAAGGGGCTAACTAAGATCATAACCAACCCTCTCCAGCTCTGTAAGTCGCCTATGAGCTGAATAAAAAGGTCTGGAGAGAGAGAGAGAGAGAGAGAGAGAGAGAGAGAGAGAGAGAGACAGAGACAGACAGACTCAGAGAGAGACCGAGATAGAGACACATACAGACAGACAAGCAGACAGACAGAGACAGAAAGAGAGACAGACAGACAGAGACAGACAGATCTAACTGAAAGAGGGTTAAGTGACATCTAACCTTCCAGTTCCAGAAGTCCAGAAGCTGAATTAAATAGTCTGAAGATAGCCACGATAAAACAGAACACGTCCTCAGGCTGAAGCGGTCAAATTAAAACCCATTATTTATTTTGCCAGTGAACTATGAAATCCTGTGAATTAAAAAAAAATGTTCTGTTTATGTATCAAATTGTGTGTGAAACATTTGGCACACTTTTGAACCAGAAAATCCCTATACATATAACGCTCATAAATATCTATAGGGCCAGATATACATGTAAATTATATGGAAATCACTGGTCACCTTCATCTATCGAACCATCTATCTTGGTAATTATCTATCTATCCACGTATCCATCCGTCAATCTGTCCAACCACTCATCAATCAATCCAACCATCCATCCACCACCCATCATCCATCTATCCAAGTATTCATCAACTTATCCATCCTTCTTTACAACCATCCATCTGCCTGTCCATCCATCTATCCAACTTAATATATCCAATCATTAATCTATTTTGCCATCCATTCTTCCATCCATCCATCATTATTCCTGTCATTTATCCATCATGTATCTATTCAGCCACCCATATACCCATCCATTAATGCATCTATCCATTTATCTATCCAACAAACCATCCATGCAATCACCAATCTTCCTATCCACGTACCTACTCATCTATCCAGCTACTCACCTACCCATCCATCTATCCAACAATGCTCCGACCTAATAATTTACCTTTCAAACAACCTATCTACCACCCATCCATCTATCCATCCATTCACCCGCCCATCAACTCATCAGTCAATCTATCTACCTTCCAACCACCTAACAATCAACCTACCATACATTAATCTAGCCAACCATTCATCTGTCTATCTATCTACCCAACCATTCATCTATCCATCCATCCATCCAATTTTTCATCCAACACCTCATCATGAACTACCACCTCTCTCTCTCTCTCTCTCTCTCTCTCTCTCTCTCTCACCCGTTACATGTAAATTAGCTAAATATTCAGGTAACAGCTGTGCCAATAGTCCCATAATTTTCGCTACATACACCGAACCATCCATTTATCCAGTCATTAATCTATTTTATCATCCATCTATCTATCCACCTACCCACTCATGCAGCAGTCCAACTATCCATCTATCTAGCTATGCATCTATTCAACTCTCCATCTATCCAAACGTGATCTTCTATTCACGGCCTCTATTCCATTTATTCATCTATACCATCCTTCCATCCAACCATTCAGTGACTCATCCATCCACCTATCCACCTAAACATGCATGCGTTCATCCGTCCATCCATCCGTCTATCTATCCGCTCATCAATGCATCTATCTATCCATCTATCCCCCACACGGCAATCCAGTTTTTCATCTATGCATCTCATCGTTAACGACAAAAATTACCTCTCAAAAATTACCCCCCCTCCCTCTCTCTCTCTCAACCTCATGCAAATTAACTAAACACACATGACACCTGCACCCGCAAACCCATATATTTTGGTATATTAACTCTGAAATGCATTAAAAAAAAAAAAAAAAAAAAAAAAACTCGCTGGCTGGCACAGGTAAAACAAATCTCTGAACTCAGCCCCCATGTAGGTCAGCTGAAACATCACCTAATAATTTTGCAAAAGGCCCTAAATATATGCCAACATCCATCTATATCTAAAAATGACAGTAAAAAGAAATCCAAAATGTGCATATATTTTCATATTCACCTTGAGGAAAAAAGTAAATAAAAATATATGAATACCGATACATAAGTGAATATCAGATACGATGCTGGCGAGAGACGCCTTCATGTGGTGGCACTGATTCAACTGGCCAGCTCCACTGCCTGGTTATACATATTTCCCTCAACTACTTTCCTATCCCCCCCCGAAAGGATGATGCTGGACTGCGGGAGAACGACAACTTAAACCTGCAGTCAACAGGGTTCACGTTTCATATGAACCTGGGAATACAAAACAACAACAACAACAACAACTACTACTACTATTACTACTACTACAACTACTACTACTAATACCACCACCACCACCACCACTACTACTACTACTACTACAATTCCGGCCTACTACTGGGTTTCTAGTGGAGCGCTATTTACGCCCCACCCTGTAAATTACACTGGTACACACGATCTGAAAAAAAAATATGTATCTTTATGGTGGTGACCGGTGACGTGACAATGAGAGTTGCTGCTGCTCGTGTCGTCTTCCTATAGCAAAGCAGTTCTGAATCCCACCTGACCATGTTGTGTAAATCCATTGCTTTATGAGGTGTTAATAATAGTAATGGCAGGTCTACATATAAATAAAAGGTGATTGGAGAACTACTTCAAGCCTTTCGTCCACTGTTTCAAAACGTACAGACGGTAAAGTGTTAATTAAGATACATTTTAGATTGTGTGCACGTTGTTATGTCGGCCAATGTGTGTTATCTGTACATGTAATGCCTCTTACTTATGGCACAGTGACCGTGACCTTTAACCGCTTCACTGAGATGCCATTTTCTTATTGCTATTTCCATACGATGTGGCTGAAATTAGGAAAGGTTTCCCTTGTACGAGGGGCTAAGAGTTGTATGAAAACTCATTAGTTTGAAAGAAAAAAATCTCCTGCGTTAAATAAAGTAGTAGTAGTAGTAGTAGTAGTTGCAGTAGTAGCAATAGTAGTAGTAGTAGTAGTAGTTGTAGTAGTAGTAGTAGTAGTAGTAGTAGTAGTAGTCTTTGCTGTTGTGGCTGTTGGCTGTTGTTGTTGTTTTGTCGTTGTTGTTGTTGTTTCTGTTGTTGTAGTAAATGCAACCTCAGGCTCAACTGAATTCAAACCCCGTGGACTTCAGGCTGAAGTTGTTATTTTCATCCAGTCCACATAAATAGGAAGAACAAATTATGCATACAGGTGGTCCTAATTCAGCACTAGAAACGAGGAGGCCAACAGAGAATTTACGGTGACAGAATTAACTCTCTCGGCCTCATCTACTCCCCTCAAACTGTATGAAAAATCGTTTGGCCTTTGTCCAAAATAAACATTAGAGTAACTGCGACCACAAGAAGGTTAACTCTGACTCAGCCACATATGCTGGTGCAATACGTCGCTACTACAAAACATTTGCCACTAATGTTGGTATGAATCCAAATAATGCTCTTAACTGAGACAACACCCCCTTTTTTAAATTCCTGCTACAATGCCTCCGGTCCATTATCTTTTAATATTATATATATATATATTCAGATTAACTCCTTCACTACGGTGGTGTATCTTATTTTATCCTTACTCCATCCACATGACTTTACAAAAATCCACCGATCCAATGACAGTCTTTATTCTTGCTACCACCAGACGATTTTATTCAGCTTAAGAGAGACTTTCTGAATTAATTTGGGCTCTGAATGGCCTGGTAGCAGCAAGAAAATCGCCCGAAGGAGATCAATTTGGGGGAAAACCTCTCAAGCTGAAATGGTTAAAATCTCTCTCTCTCTCTCTCTCTCTCTCTCTCCCTCCATTGTTTGGTGCTGTATTTTGATGTGATTATTATTTTATTCCTGCTCCCAGCAGACCATTGTATTTAGAGCTCTGCAAGTGTTCCATGGTGATTGTTTTTGTTCCTTTCATCGAGAGAGAGAGAGAGAGAGAGAGAGAGAGAGAGAGAGAGAGAGAGAGAGAATAATGGGAGGGGAAGGTAAGGGAGAGCGCAAACAAATTAATTACATTCAGCTAACAAGGAAAATCTTGTTACACCTTTTTTACTTTAACTTGGCCTAAAATTACACTGAATACTGAGATGTAGCGACAGACTAACAACAGATTATGATGCTAGTCACGAAAAAGTGCTCTGGAAAGGATGAAGCCGTAATTTTTTTTTTTTCCCCCTCGGTCACAGAACGTAAAATAGGCACCTACTCAAGGACGAAAATCTGGGCCAGGTTAAGGTGAAAAAACTGTAGTCACGGGATTTAAGTGAATGATATGTGAATTACTCTGATGATATGTAATAAAGACAAGTACCGGTATGATTCTGGAACTGATTTATGAGAGAGAGAGAGAGAGAGAGAGAGAGAGAGAGAGAGAGAGAGAATGAACAGACAAAAGTGGATGATGCGACAGGGGGTGCACAAAGACTGAGAGAGCTATAGAGACGCACTGATTTATATATACAGACTAGCATACATAAATACAAACATCAACTCTGTGTGTGTGTGTGTGTGTGTGTGTGTGTGTGTGTGTGTGTGTGTGTAATTTACCTGTGTATCTGTAAGCACGTATTAATCTATAATCATGGGAGATCAGACAGAGACCTTTTTCCTGCATTAGCGAGCTTATCGGATGTAATTCTCATCTGGATGATACAGACGTTCAGGTCAAGGACAAGCTAAGCATAACACCAACTGCTTTAGTCATCTTTGGTATATTCTGAGGGAGGTGAACAAAGAGTGGTGTGTGTGTGTGTGTGTGTGTGTGTGTGTGTGTGTGTGTGTGTGTGTGTGTGTGTGTGTGTGTGTGTGTGTGTGTGTGTGTGTGTGTGTGTGTGTGTGTGTGTGTGTGTGTGTGTGTGTGTGTGTGTGTGTGTGTGTGTGTGTGTGTGTGTGTGTGTGTGTGTGTGTGTGTGTGTGTGTGTGTGTGTGTGTGTGTGTGTGTGTGTGTGTGTGTGTGTGTGTGTGTGTGTGTGTGTGTGTGTGTGTGTGTGTGTGTGTGTGTGTGTGTGTGTGTGTGTGTGTGTGTGTGTGTGTGTGTGTGTGTGTGTGTGTGTGTGTGTGTGTGTGTGTGTGTGTGTGTGTGTTGGGCTTCTCTGTGTCGCCCCGTCTATGTAAACTGCACCTCTCTTTGCCAACACCCTTTATAGTGTGTAAATAAAGGGAGGAGTACGAGGTGCAGAGGGAAGGTGGGTAAGGGGTGGGTGGATGTACGTAGGGGATAGGGGTAGACTGTAGGGGAGGGAGTGAAAGGGGGGGGGAAACTACAGAGGAGAGATCTGGAAAGGGAGGGAATGGGAAGGAAGGGGAAGAGAGAGAGAGAGAGTCGCCAGGGAAGGGAAATGGCTAAAGGGGGAACTTAGGAAAATGATGGAAGCGGGAGTGGGGGCAACTGGGAATAGACAGAGAGGGGTGTTGGGAAAAGAGAGGAAAGAGTACAGTAAAGGAGGGAAAGCGTAGAGGAGAAGGAGAGGGAGAAAGACTACGAGACGAAGAGAAGAGGGATAAAGAGTAAGAAAGGACGAGGAGGAGAGAGAGAAAGCACAGGGGGAGGTTGGGGAAGGAAGGAGAAAGAGAATAGAAGGTGAAAGGAGAGGAATAGAAGGAAAGGTGGAAGAGAAGGAGGAAGAGAATGGAAGGGGGAAGGGATGGAGGAAGAGAATGGAAGGAGGAAGAAGGGAGGGGTGGCCTGGGAGAGGTTCGGGAAGTTGGAAAGTGTAAGGGTGAGGGGAGAGAGTAAGAGTGATGGAGGGAGAGAGAATGTTAAGACTGACAAAGATAGGAGACGGGAAAGTGAATAGGGAGAGCATGATAAAAAGGGAAGAGGGTCGAGAGGGTGAAATGAGAGAAAAAGTGAGGACAAAGTAAGGGATTGGACAGGAAGAAAAACACAGAAGGGATGGAAAGTGAAGAGATGAAAAGAGGGATGGGAAGTGACGAAAAGAAAAGGAGGGGAAGGGGAGGAAAAAGAAAAAGTGTGGCTGAGATGAGGAGAACAAAGATGGAATGATAAGGAAGAGAAGAAAAAGATACAGCTGATCAGAAGAGAAGAAATGGAGGGAAGACAAGGGAAGAGGAAAAAAAGAGAAAGCTGACTGGAAGAGAAGGAGGAGGGAAGACAAGGGAAGAGGAGAAAAAGAATGGATGGGACGAGAGGAGAGTGAAAATAGAGAGGGAAAGGAAGATCATGACTTTTTGTTAATTTGTTCACACACAAATTAACTTGTCGAATTCTGACCTTGCCCCCTGACTCTGACCTACGACTGGCTGTTCTCAAAACTGAATACCTTTGCTCTTGCCTGACCCTTAACATTTCCACCAAGTCTGGTTCATTGAAGATCAAGACTGTTTAAACTGACCTTGTCCTATGCCGTTAACTTCTGATCTTTCCCTGTAACTCTGACCCTTGACTGATCGTTCTGGAAATCGAATTCTTCTGTTTCTGATTTATCCTCAACCATTCCACCAAATATGGTCTAAATCGGATAAAAACTCTTTTCGTCAACACTGTCCTGTGACCTCGATCTTTGACCTATTGTACTAAAAAAACAACAGGTGATCTTCAACACTTCCACCAAGTATGCTTAAAATCGGATCACAAATTACTTTATTAACAATCACACACACGGTGCAAACATGGACCTTGCCCTACGACCTTGATCATCGATGGTTCAAGTCTAAATAACCGTGATTCTTCCACAATTCTTGACCCTGCCCTCAAGTTTGGTTTAACTTGCATTAAAAAATTTTATGTTGATATTGTAACCCTGTGACATTAACCTTTAGCATTTTGTTCTTAAAAAGAAAAAAAAAAAAAGGACTACTCACTGCCTGACCACCAACCTTTCCACCTACTTCGGTTAAAATCGGAGGAAAATTTAAGTATTTTGTACACACACACACACACACACACACACACACACACACACAAAACCACCTCTCAACATACCCGCTCTCGCACCGCCAGCTCGGGGGTAAATATAAAAGTACGGCATCGGACCGAAGGGATTAAGTTCGATCAATGATGTCTTTGGCAATGAGAATGAATAGCAAAGGCGAGATCAGAGTTACCATTAGCGCCAAGACACGACCCTCTCCCAAGCTTATTATATATCCAGGTCACGACAATGCTAGAGAGAGAGAGAGAGAAGACGTGGGAGTGATAGAGAGGAGAAGCAGGAAGAGAGACGAACTTGCAAGATGAAATAGGGTGGATGAGAGAGAGAGAGAGAGAGAGAGAGAGAGAGAGAGAGAGACTGAAGACGTGGGAGTGATAGAGAGAAGAAGTAGCAGGATGAAAGACGAACTTGCAAGATGAAGTAGGGTGGAAGAAGAAAGAAAGAAAGAGAGAGAGAGAGAGAGAGAGAGAGAGAGAGAGAGAGTTCAGACACAAGTGTTTTGAAAGAAGCTGGATAAAGCGAGAACATGGAGAAAAGTGGAGGAGACAAACTTTAAAAACAGGACATGGAGAGCCTTGAGAAAATGGAGAGAAAGATAAGAGGAATTGGAGAAAGAAAGTTCAATAACTAGAGACAGAAGAGGAATGAGAAAACAGGATAGAGAAAATAATTAAAAACTGGACACAGAATGACAAGAAACAGAAACAGAAAATTTTATGAACTGTAAACACAAAACAGAAAAAAAATTAAGAGACAAAATAACGATGAACAGAAGAAAGAACAGGAGAGAAAACAGATTAGTATTATAACAAGAGACAAAGACAAGAAAACATATGAGACAGAGAGAAGACTAAGCAGGGTACGGAAAAACATGAGAAAACTGGGATACAGAACAGGACACAAGGCAAAAGAAAATATCAAAGCTTTAAGAAATAGGAAACACAGAAACAAGAACAGAAAAACGACAAGAAAATCAAGATACACGCAAAAGATCTGAAAAACGCGACAGGAGATATGGCAGAGAAATAAAGTGTTAAGAAAATATTATTGTGTTAAGAAAATATTATTGTACAAGTAGCTACAAAGCAAACAGGGAAAACCAATATGATACAGTCAGAAGGCACCTAATAAATATGAATATAAATGAAATACAAAACATGAGAAAAGAAAATATTTTGTATACGGGATATGCAAAGAAAAGAGAGAGAGAGAGAGAGAGAGAGAGAGAGAGATGCACGTACAACACAAAGGAAACTAGTAAAAAAAAAATAGTAAAAACAAAAATGATAAAATGAGGATACGTATTATAAAATATAATACATATATGGAAAAGTGGAGAGAAATAAGAAATGCAGCTAACGGGAAGAAAAATGAGAACTGAGGATAAGAAAGGGCAATGCACAAATTTAAAAAGTATAAAATACACAAGAAAATATTAAATGAATTAATGACTGCTAACACTCCCAGGGGAATGAAGAATGATGTGAGAAAAAAAAAAAAAACTCAATGACGTGACTGTTCCAACCCTCCACGCAAAAGCTGGTAAACCATACGGATTCGCGTTGCCATATTTCAGTAAATGTGTTGTACTGTCTCACCCCATAAAGGAAAAAAAAAAAAAAAAGTGCCTGGGGGTATTTGCGTAAGCAAAGACTGTACAACATTTCAAGTGTACTGGTGCAACAATGAAGGCATGGCACCAAATTAAGAAGTGTTTGGTTAAAAAAAAAAAAAAAATGAAAATGGGAAATATGCAAATACAGTATAGTCTCAGCCACAATGTAAAGACTAAAAATAATGGATGTTCTTCATATAAATAATGAACCAGAAAAGGGGGAATGTAAAGAAAAGGGGGAAAACGGAAAATGTATGCAGAAAAGAAAGAAGGACAAAAATAGACACTTAAAAACAAAACACATACCTACAAAAAGGGAGAAAATAAAAAAAATGCATAAAAGCATGAATTTTGGAGAGGGAGACATGTCTAAAATTGACAATATTAAACGTCTTCAGGTCAAGAAGGAATTTTGTACTTTGTTGTGGCTAATGACTGACGACTTTATTTAGCTTACGAAAAATACCTCAGCCTTAAAGGGTTAATAAAAACAGCCTTCGGAAAAGTGTGACTGACAAAAATCTAGAAAAACAAATCTATACTAAAATGTGTGTGTGTGTGTGTGTGTGTGTGTGTGTGTGTGTGTGTGTGTGTGTGTGTAACTGAAACTTTCCCTGTGGACAGTACCCGAGTTATAAAAAGTAGTAAAAGTGGTGCTGGTTGTAACATTTACGATTCCAGTCAACAAAAACAGACGCTATAACTTCACTTCACTCATCCAAACTTACACCAGTTCTACCGAATAATAAGAGTACCCGTAAAATAATAAAATGAACTAATAATAATAATAATAATAATAATAATAAAAAACAAATAAATAGATAATAATATAGGGCTGCCTTCAGGTGACTACACTTCCTGACAAGTCAAACGGTTTTTGTAGCCTAGGACACCATTTGTAAAGCTGGATGGGAATCACATAACCAGACACCAGATGGTCTACTGAATTATGGTGCGCCAACTGATGTTGCCCGAAAGGACTGACGTCCGAGAGATGGTTGAGTTTATTAATTATATACACTGCCTTCAGGGACGCTCAGCTAAGCCTGTTTCACTTTACCTTGGCCCAGATCTTCGTCCTTTTGCAGATTATTTCACATAGCTCTGTGGCAAATGAAGGCAGTGTTACAGCTCTGCATGCTTTCAATAACACTTCCTCGTGATTAGCATCATAGCTTCGTGTTCCTAGTGTTAACCTTACAGCTCAGCAATCAAGACGAAGAGATGGAAATTTAGGCCAAGTCAGTAAAAAATGTACAGTCACCCTCGCCTTCAACGTTGGAATTAAACAGCAAAGCCCCAGGTCCCATTACTCCTAATGGGGCAATAAAGGACTAAAATAAATACCTAACTATTCGTACATCACAAAAATAAGAATGAATAAAAATACTTACGCACACAAACATTCGAGTACATACAGGCTGACAGACATATTACTACAGAGACAGATGGAGAGACAAATATATATGAACAGACAGATAATAATAATAAATATATACATGCATACATACAGTACACACAAGCCTTGTCTTCCGGAACTCTGGGCTCTGTGGTGTGTCATTCTGAGCTCAGTGTGATTAAACTTGGACTTAAACTCAATCTAACACGCCAAGCTCAACGCCATGTCGCTATTGAGATAAGAGGAGAGAGGGAGGAAGGGGAAGGAGCGAGGGGGAAGGAGGGCAGGAGGATGGGAAACGTTTGCGTGGGTGGAAGGGAGAGGAGGGAAGGAGGGAGGTGGAGGAGGAAAGAATGGAGAGGAAAGGGGGGACAGGAATGAATGGAGGGGAGAAAGGAGAACGACTGAGAAAGTAGAGGGAGGGAAAACGTGAGAAGAAGGGGAAGGAAGGGAATGGAGGAGGAGGGGAAGGAAGGGAAAGGAGGGGAAAGGGAAGGAGGGGAATGGAGGGGGAGGGGAAGGAGGAGGAGGGGAAGAATCAAGGGGACAACGAGGCAAGAAATGATTGTGGGTCGAGAGGAGGAAGTGAGAATGACGAACTATATATTGAGGACTGAGGGAGGTGATTTCTCTCTCTCTCTCTCTCTCTCCCAGCTGTCACAGGGGGAGCTTTGAAGTCCTTACAGTGAGCTTTTGCTGTAATCGGTTTCAAGCTTCAAACAAAGAGCACTGGTTTATCCTACACTCACACACACACACACACACACACACACACAGAGAGAGAGAGAGAGAGAGAGAGAGAGAGAGAGAGAGACAGAGAGAGAGAGAGAGAGAGGATAATCAAACTACAGAAGAGGAGAGAGAATAGGACAATCAGAGTCAATCTCATGCACAAACAATCACATAAAACGAGAGATCAGTCACATTCCAGCGAGACACAGACACAGGCATCCATTCATACCGTTACTCGTAAAAGACAGAAGGACACAAGGGAGGCAGTGGTGTATTTGTTAGCATATCCGACTCGCAACTGGAAGAACCCGAGATCATTTTTTTTTTTTTTTTACTTTCCTATTTCGTGCCCCTGTACACCACACAACTCTGGAACTGGATGAAAACTGATTATTCTAAGGGAAGATAGAGACTTGGAAAAAAAATGATTGCCTCTGATGGCCTTCGTGTAGTCGATAGGTGTCAATCAAACCTTCTTTCTCTTCTGACAAACAGCCATCAATATACGCTTCAATATTCGTCGGTACCGAAGTTGTATTCAAAGTAGTATAGATTGGAAGCCTCGCAACACTTTTTCTTGGCGATTTATCATACCTATAACATCCTGATATTCTTTTCTACTATTTATTTATTTATTTATTTATTTTATTTATATATCTGCATCAAGACCATCTGAGGGGATACTGTGGCGTAGTGTGAAGATCAAACACAAAGAAAGAGGTGTTACGAAGCCTCCTGTCGCTTGAAATACGAGCCATAGCGACATCTATTCACTGAAGGTGGATGGCAGGATGATGAAGAAGAGAACTGGGATACAGGGATGGATGGAGGGATGGTGATGGAGAGAACTGGGACGCAGGGAAGGATAGAGAGATGGTGAAGGAGAGAACTGTGATGCAGGGATGGATGGATGGAAGGATGGTGAAGGAGAGAAGTGGGACGCGGGGATGGATGGAAGGATGGTGAAGGAGAGAAGTGGGACGCGGGGATGGATGGAAGGATGGTGTAGGAGAGAACTGGTACGCGGGGGGTGGATGGAAGGATGGTAAAGGAGAGAAGTGGTACGCGGGGGGTGGATGGAAGGATGGTAAAGCAGAGAACTGGGACGCGGAGATGGATGGAAGGATGGTGAAGGAGAGAAGTGGGATGCAGGGATGGATGGAAAGAGGGTGGAGGAGAGAACCAGGAATCCTTTTATATCACATGTAGGTCGGGGGAAAATAGGCCTTTGCAAAAACTAACTTAAACTCAAATTGGTCATTGTCCTTCGCTAAGTCTTTTCTGTTTAACCCCTTCAATCCGACGACGTATATTTCATTATCATCTACCTACACCAGACGATTTTAGTGCGATTAAGAGCAAGCACCCTCGTAGTGATGGAGTTCAAGAAGGATGCATGTAACCCTTCCAGTCTATCCTAAGGTGAAAAAAGGCGTCCGGAAGTGGCAAGAATAAAGAGGCGTGTCATGAAAAAGTCCCATATCGTCTTCTTAATCATTTAAAGGTCACGATATGTTATTCTGATTCGCTTTTTTTTTTCTTTTTTTTAAGCTTAGTGAAATCCCCGCCCTATAAACTGTTAGTGCCTACGTCTGAGTCCCTGAGGAATGGATCATAAAATATTCCCCACGATGGCCTCTTTCCCCCTGACAGTCACGTCCGAGCCAGATATCCTGAACTAATGTCTCAGTCACTTTCCAATAACCAATTCAACCTGAGGACGTCTTATCTTTTTCTTCCCATCGCCAGACGATTTGATTCAGCGCTAGAGACTAAATCGAACTGGTAACGTCAGGGAGTCGAGATTAGCCCAGTAAAAAAAAATAGTCTTGGAGCAAATATATTCATTAACCCATTCACTACTAGGGTGTTCTAAACTAAATATAATCGTCTGGTTGTAACAGGAATGCAATACAAATTTCATCCTCTGATTGAAGGTGCTAACATATGAAACGCTTGTGAACTTTCTTCTTTTTTTCTCTCCGTAAAACACCGCCTCTCTCTCTCTCTCTCTCCGTTTCACCTTTTCCTCACCAAGAATCACCTGTCCGAGGCTACCGACAGCAAACCCCGTTTATGCAGCCTACCTTACTCTCCCTGCGTTAAGTCCATAACAAAGGTGGCTGTTGCATGCATGGTCAGGGGCAAAAGTTCTCATACTTTTCTAGTACGTTTACCATAAGCTTACGGAACGTCCACCACTTTCCTTCCTGACATATCGCTGTATATGACAGTGAATCATCTATAAGCAGCAAAACATGCTAAGCCTCTTTAAGCCTCGGAACAAAAGCCAGCTGAAGTTAAGAACCGGCAGGGGTAAAATATGTGAAATTTTATTAACGACTGTTTGTATATGTCACAGAAGTATCGGTGCACAGAGGTCCGGTGCCTACCGTAAACATTCGAGCAACTGTTGATGTACACAGGCGTTGAAGTAACCACCACTGTGAACCACGTTACCCACTATATGTTTGTCTCCCATGATACATTACCAACGTCTCACTGTGAATGAACAATTTCATTTTAAATAAACATAACATTTGCTATATGTTTGCAAGAGGATATTGCTTGTTGGCGACAAATGACATCTTCCGACATCAGGGCTACCAACGTGTGCTAAGTCAGACATTATTTCAGTGACCTTCATTCCATGGTCCCAAATGCGTCACGCATATTGTGCACCGATACTTCTGTGACACAGTATGCAACTGCGTTACTTGTTTTCGTGTTCCCGAAACTGCATCTTCGGATTTCAGTATGAATCTTGCTAGTCTCAAGTTAAATACCGAATTACCTAAGTTTACCTAAACCCTTTTCCCCTAATCAAGTACGTCAGTTTGAAAACTTAACACATTCTTTTCATCTCTCATTTCTTGGACTCTTTCAACACCTCTAACTCTCCTCTCCATTCACCGATCCGACTGGTGAACACGCTTACATTACCTCTACCCTAATCGATATGTCACTGGGTGTACAACATCCTACCCTGACTGTCCGTGAGAGTTCCAACATACTTAATCCTTCTCTCTCACCTAATCCCGATTTTTACTCTTGAAATTATTTTCCACTGGGCTCTTCTGACAACAATTTGATTTGAAACCCATGTGCTATCACTCTGGTAAGAAGGCCTCTATGCTCCCAAGAAACACCTATGACATGATAATAAAATCTATATTTGGTGAAATATTAAAATCCAACAGGAAAATTTAAGCTTTCTTGTTAAAATCAGATTACAGTGTGACGTTCCCTGATTACCATAAACATAGTGTATAACTGCAGAGGTTCACAGTTCGGGTCAAGAAATAAACAGAAAATGCGAAATCTGAAGGCATAAGAAATAACCGACATGAAGACCAGTGAAAACAATTTCCACCATATTTATTGTGAAAAAAACTGTGGCTTACAGATATGTTATAATCCTTATCATAACGAGAAACCCATTACAATTTTCTTTGGTGCTAATCTACGTTTTACGTCAACATCTACATGTATCTATTAATTTTTAACACTCCATCAGGTGCGTAGAGGTCCTGTATCAGGCTATCTATCTATTTGTATACCGTATATTAATTCTTCAACATTCCATCAAGTGTGAAGGAGTTCTGGGTCAGGCAACTCACTTCATGCACTGAAGGCTAGTAACCAGTCGTTCTTCCTCAAGTAGCTTTACGTAAGAAACAAACTTAACAACCCTTCGGATGTAAACCCTTGTGGGGCACAACTTCATCCACTACAGCGTCAGATGTTTATCTCGTCATACAGTTACCACCTAAAGCATAAAAAAGGTACCAGGGCTAAAAGAAATAACACGGCTTACCATTTACTGCAGTCACCTGAAGATAGCAATACATCATGCGAGTGGATGGTGGCCACTACCATTAAACAAAACCTTGATCCATGGAAGGAGGGAAGAGGGGGAGGGAACACTGTCTAGGACAGGGGTTCTTTACCTTTTTCTCTAACCAGACCCTCAATGGATTGTCCACGATGTCCCCAGTGTCCCTTTGCCAGTGTTAAACTCATCATACGTCCCATTCGGCGACACTATGACTTGAAAAAATGTCAACAGTTTGGTTTTACATCACACAATGATAACTAGGAGCATAACAGGGAAGAATATCTTCAGAATTTTTTCCAATTTATTTGCAAATGACAAATATTTTTGGTTTTACTTGTTCAGAGAACGACTTCCATATTCCCAGATACTGGCCCCCCTACCCCCATGCGGTATGAATACCCACAGTCAAGAACCCCTGGTGTAGGATACTTTTGAGCGGCCGTCTCTCTCGTTGCTCACCTGGAATGTGCCTCTGCCCAAAAAGCACAATGAATTTCTCCAGTATCGCATGCACTTTCTGGTTCTGCCTGGAATTATGCCATGCCCGTTCATCGCCCCTGCCAAAAATAGCTGGATCCGACGTGCATTTCTCTGTACTATTCTACCTCGTAACAATACTATAACAACGAGTCAAAAACCTGTTCAACAATTTCACTTCTTCCTCTACAACTCACACACCTCCATCTAACCAACTATCTATCCTTCCATCCATCCATTCTTACACACATACATGTCCCGTCTTTTTTTCATCTTCATCAAGCAATCCATTTTTAAAACTCGGAAATTCATTCGTCATACATACATACATACATACACACTCGTACACAACCATGTACTAATACACACACACACAGACACACACACACACACACACACACACTAACAAGCAGGCAGGTACACGCACACATACTGTACATATATACATACACATTTACTACACATCATTCACAGACAGATATCCATTCTGTCATACGGGTACATCCGCATACACAACCATTCACACACACACACACACACACACACACAAACGAGAACGTTGCGAGGTGTAGCCTATGAGGGAACAAACATGTGTGAAGGGATATGTATTGTGAAGCTGGGAGAGTGTATATTGGATGGTTGTGTGTGTGTGTGTGTGTGTGTGTGTGTGTGTGTGTGTGTGTGTGTGTGTGTGTGTGTGTGTGTGTGTGTGTGTGTGTGTGTGTGTGTGTGTGTGTGAGAGAGAGAGAGAGAGAGAGAGAGAGAATGTGCGTGTGTCAAATTCCTGCGCCTACGTGTGTGTGTGTGTGTGTGTGTGTGTGTGTGTGTGTGTGTGTGTGTGTGTGTGTGTGTGTGTGTGTGTGTGTGTGTGTGTGTGTGTGTGTGTGTGTGTGTGTGTGTGTGTGTGTGTGTGTGTGTGGCGAAGTAGCAGCTGATTGCCTATTTCACTTTTTCCCTCACAACCACCAAAGCACGAAGCCAGACAGTACCCAAGCACTTATCTATCTCTCCATCTATCTATACATCCATCCTTCCATCTATCTATCCATCCATCCATCCATCCATCCAATCACCTGTCTTGCCATCCAACTACCCGCCCAAAAATCAGTCAAACTATCTGACTTCTCCTTTTCATCTCATCATCTATCTATCTATCCATCTGAACAATCCATTCACCCATCCACCTCAGAGCCCTTCCGTAACCTTCCACTAAGACGATGGTTAACTCCTCCTCCACATAATTTTATTCAACTCGCGGTGGCTTATCAGAAAGAAAGGGTTAATCCATCAATCCATCCATCCAACCATCCATAATACAACCAACCACTCATCGAAACATATCATAAAATTCGTCCTTCCACCAGAACATCGGACATTCCATTGAGCCATCCCTCAATCAATTTAACCCCTTCACTTCCCCACTTATCCATCCATCTGACCATCCATAATCAATCTACCACCAAGCAAAACAATACAATACCATCCGACAATCCACAGAACCATCCCTACAACATTTTACCCCTCCATTACCACAGCCGTCCATCCGTCCGTCCATCCATCCATCCGACCCTTAAATAAATAAAGAAATAAATAAAAGCGAAAAATACCATCCCATACAACTCCCCAACGTAATATTTCATACCACCAGACCCTCCACCAAAACATCCATCCTTCAGTTTAACCCCTCCACTATCCCAGTCCTCCGTCCCTTCGTCCGTTCATCACTAAAGCATCCAACCATCAAACAATCCATCCACCATCCACCCATCCATACAACAATCAATAAAATGCCATCCACCCACCGCAATATACCATCCTATCTTCCGCCGAACCTCCCTCCATCAATCTACCTCTCCAGTACGTCAACCATCCATCCTTTAATAAAATCTTCCATCCAGCGTAACATAACATGCAATTCGAACTTACCATGCCAAACCATCCAATCTTCCATCCAACCACCCTCCCACCAATTTATCCTTTGTTACCCCATCCAATCATCCATCCATCCACCCGGCCCTATCTCCATCCATCCATCCATCTATCTATCTACCCACCCATACATCCATCCACCCGAACCTCTCTCCATCCCTCTACCCATCCATCAAACAATCCATAAAACCATCCTTACAGCAAAATAAACGATACGAACCAACCACTCATCCATCTTCGGAACCATCCCTCCACAAATTTAACCCCTCCACTACCTCAACCCTCCATCCATCCATCCATCCATCCATCCATCTATCCATCCGATCCTCCAGTGCATTAAGCGACCGCAAGCCCCGTGTCTTTCACCGAGTACACCCACTCTCAAGTAATTACATCTGCATACTGTTCTCTCTCTCTCTCCCTCCCAACTGAACTGTTTTCTAATCTCTAGGTCAACAATATTATTCTGCACAGGAATATAAAAACTGAGATAATTACAGCATACTAGTACACACACACACACACACACACACACACACACACACACACACACACTATATATATATATATATATATATATATATATATATATATATATATGCAAAGAAAGAGAGAGAGAGAGAGAGAGAGAGAGAGAATTTACTTCAACTGTGAGAGAGACGGAACTTTCTCTCTCTCTCTCTCTCTCTCTCCACAATGCGACCCTGAACTAACACCTCCGTCAGTCCATTACACAGAAAGGCCGACTGTTCCCCTACACTCCCCTTCCGGACACCTCCCCCTCCCCCCTTTTCCTGATACTCTCATTCCCACCCAAGCACACGCACACACGCACGAAATTCCACACACACACACACGCACACACACACACACCACACACACACACACACACACACACACTCCCATCACACCTGTACTCAACGGTAATCGAGCACACATACAGATCACTACTCCCATTGCCCAGAAGCTATCGGGTACAAACAGGCAGATAGATGGATAGACAGACGGATAGATAGTTAGACAGACTGACAGACAGATTCAGATACATATGTAGGTATGCAGGTAGACAAACTGACATACAAATAGACAAGACAGATCGATACTCTGAACGGATAGATGGATGGATACAGAAGGAATGGTAAACAAATATATAGAGAGACAGATTAATGGACTGATAGATATAGATAGGAAGACAGATAGATACATACATACACATGGAAGTTTAGATCAAGAGATACATATATAAATCAAACGCAATATGAAGGTCTAGGGGTCAACTTGCCAAGCGCATATAAGACACCTACAAGAAGCTTATTTACACGAACTAATAATTCTTTCAATACAATGACGCATTTTTTTTTTTTTCATTTCAAATCGGCATACTACCACTTTTTTTTTTTTTTTTCAAATTTGGTAGGATCTCTGATAGTATATAAAAAAAAAAAAAAAAAAAAAAAAAAAAAAGGAGGGTTGATCAAGTTAGTATTTTAATCCACCCTCCAGTTAGCACAGTCTCCCTTCGACTGAACAAAATCGTATGAACATTACCTTAAATAGAACAAAATCTATGAACAGTCTTCCCTAAACTGAACAAAATCTCGTGAACAAAATCATATGAATAGTCTCCCTTAAACCGAACAAAATCGTATGAACAGTCTCCCTTAAACTGAACAAAATCGTATGGACAGTCTCCCTTAAACTGAACAAAATCGTATGGACAGTCTCCTTTAAACTGAACAAAATCGCCAGAAGCTTTCCTTAAACTGAACAAAATCGTCAGAACAGTCTCCCTTAAATTGAACAAAATCATACGGACAGTCTCCCTTAAACTGAACAAAATCGTCAGGTGTACAGTGGGATTAACAGATAAATTTCGAAGTGTTTTATATCTATCGAGTCCATATCGGTGCACGGATAGATCGCTTGGTATATTTTGAGCGCTAAATCTATTGCATGCAAAAAAGACCAATTAAAAGGTTTATTTATGGAGACTCATCTATCAGGTACAAAATATGGAGAGCTAATCTATCACGTACATAAGATAGATTGACATACAGACAGACAGATAAGGAGAGACAGACATAGATAGACAGACAGATAGAAAAACAGATATACAGATCGGTAGACAGACTGACAGAGAGATAAATAAGCTGGTTTACTGAATTAATCTATCGGGTTGTGGATACATAGTAGGGACTAAATGCCAGGCTTACATGGAGGATTTTAGCTAATCTCTCGCATACATGATATAAACGATGGTCTATGATTCTTGGCTAATACTGTACAAGTGTTTTTAACGCAGATAATCACCCGTTCCTCAGTCCCACTCTTTACACCACCACCACCACGGCATCCAACCACTCAATTTACACTCCAGATTCCTATTTCAGTTCCAGATACGAAAAGAGGAGATGAGGAAAGGGAAAGATAATGTGGAATAATATCGTACCTGATGGAGGGCGGCTTGGAGTGGTAAAAGGGTTGGAGTTGTAGTGAAGGAACTTGGAGGCATTTCTGGTTACCCTCGTTGTGAACTCCGGGTCTGGAAATGCATAGTGCTATTTAACGGGATTATTAAGTTCAAATATTGATAGAAATAAATAAAAAAAATGGATACACAATTCGTAATGGGCATGTACATAAACAAAAATAAAAATATATACATGCAAACAGAGATAAATAGATATACAGATACAGATAGATACAAGTGCTCGTGGGCCCTTCGGGCCCCTCGCACTTACTCTTGCGGAGAGCTCTCGCGTTTATGTGCTGTTCTAGTGTAATGCTGTCGCTTGGATTTTTTGCAGCTAACCAACTGATCGTGTTATTTGCAGCTTCAGTAATGGGACCAAGTTTATTTTAGTTCTACCTCTGGGCAAAAAATTCTACGGAGATCCTATGCCAGGCTCCGGAAGCAGCGTTTTTTGGTCAAAATATACCGGTAGTAAAAGTTTTTCAATTGTGATGGTACCAAGTTTTTTTTTTTTACATCAGCAATTTTTTTTTTGCGATTTTTGGTGCGATTTGACTGTGTAGTTTCGGCTGCCCAAAATACAGAGAGAGAGAGAGAGAGAGACACGGCTAGTGCTATAGTATACTACAAGTGCTCGTGGGCCCCTCGGGCCCCTCGCACTTGCTTCTGAGGAGGGCTCTCGCGTTTATGTGCTGTTTTAGTGTAACGTTGTCACTCGGATTTTTTGCAGCTACCCAACTGATCGTGTTATTTGCAGCTTCGGGAATGGAACCCAAGTTGTCCGAACACAAGTCCGAAATACTTTAGTTGTACCTGAGGGCAAAAAATTCTATGGAGATCCTATGCCGGGCGCCAGGAGCGGTGTTTATTGGTCAAAATGTGATCGCTCATTAAATATAGTAGAAGTTTTTCAATCGTGATGCGACCAAGTTTTTTCACATCAGCGAATTGTTTGCGATTTCTGTGCCAATGTTGGTGCGATGTGAATGTGTAGTTTCGGTTGTCCAAAATACACACACACACACACACACACACACACACACACACACACACACACACACACGGCTACTGCTATAGTATATTAGATATTGCTATTTATCTTCACTGTTAATATGACATGTAAAAGAGCCGTTCATTTGGGAAACGAACTTTATAAATCAATACCTGGACATAAAACCTGCTAATTATGAGATAAGGCGGGCGGGTTGGAAGAGAACAGAGGGTTGAAAAGATTAATGGAGAGACGGCTGAAAATAGAAATAATGATGATAATGAATACTAACGATGGATTATACTCAGGGTACATATGAGCTCCACACCTCACCCTTACATCAGGAAACAGGCAAGGACGACGACGACGACGACGACGACGACGACGATGACGATGAAACACTGAGGATATACCGCCTGAGAATGACTAAACACAAAAGTCTAATTTTGGGAGAGTGGGGGGAGGGAAGGAAGGCGTTATTTAATGAGACAGACACATTCTAATTACACCTGCACACCTCTGATCCTGAATACGGCCTGTCTGTACGAATGCTGTAGTTCTTTCACCCAAACGACCTAGATTTTCTCTCTTTCAGCTCTTTTCACGTAGCTCGATAGCAATTAATAATAATAATAATAATAATAATAATTAATAATCGTACGATTTTATGATCTTTCCACAACACTTCTTCGTGACTAGCATTATATTTTGCTGTTTATCTATGGCAACAACTCGGCACTCAAGATGGAGAGATGGCAATTCAAGGCCAAGAAATAAAATCACAGCTGCCCCCACACACACATTTTTTCCCCCTTTTTCTTCTTTATATAACTGTGTGTGTGTGTGTGTGTGTGTGTGTGTGTGTGTGTGTGTGTGTGTGTGTGTGAGAGAGAGAGAGAGAGAGAGAGAGAGAGAGAGAGAGAGAGAGAGAGAGAGAGAGGAATTAAAGATACAGGTAAGGCCCACACAACACCTCATACTTCCGCCGTCCAGCCTGCATGCCCGGCGGCCCACTTGTCACATAGCGCGCCTTCATAAACATTCAAACATTCACCAGAGACCCGCATGCTTCCTCTAAAACAAGCAGGCATCTGGAAAATACACCCAAACGAATTCATGGCAGCTACATTCAATTTCTCGCTACAGCACCGGCGATACATTGCTTTTTGTATATGTTATTGTGTTTTTGTTTTTAACTTTTTTATTTTTTTCGAAACGTAGTCGAGTGTTTTCGGGACTAGAAATGTGAAAACTATATAAAAATGTGTGTGTGTGTGTGTGTGTGTGTGTGTGTGTGTGTGTGTGTGTGTGTGTGTGTGTGTGTGTGTGTGTGTGTGTGTGTGTGTGTGTGCAGTTGATGTTTGTTAATTGGTGTTTATTTTTTGGCTAGTTAATGATGAGTTTTATTATATGGATAACTTCGGGCTCCAATTAGCACGTTTATCATGACAAAACTGAATGAAAATTTATTAATAATCAAATAGCTTGGTAAATAATAACAACTGGTTATGCAAAAAAAATGATGATAATGATGATGATAATGATAACACCAACAACGACGACGACCATGATGATGATGATGATGATGATCGACACTGTTTTCTTATCCATGTGGACCTAGGAGACCTGGAACGCAGCTTTATTAAGTTCTTAGGACACATAATTTAGAGAAGGAATGACTCAGTTTCTCTGCCGTAACACTGTGCTTCTACGGCCAGGGGCAGAAGTTCACCTAGTACTGAGCACTCTTACAGCTGATGAGGCCTGGACAACTGAGCATAACAAGAAGAGAGGCCTATAATACTTACTCCTTCAATCCGTGCATCTTTTATTTGATTCTGTATTTCACCTAACAGATTTCTCTCATTTTCCAGCTGGCAAATATTCTCAACCCCCTTAATCCGCAGACATATTATTTTTTTTTAAATTTTGCTGCCACCAGAACTCCAACTCAGGTGGGGTCTCTTGTGCTGAAGGAGTAAAAATTAAAGCTACACCTAATCCATTCAGTTCCAAAAGTCCCTAATAAGCTAAGTACATTCCCGCGTCAACAGCATGAATAAAGTCGAAAAGAAATCACGGGATATATAGGGTTATGCTGGGGGACTCGGTATGTTCTTTTGCCCTCAGATGAGTCTCTGATAAAATGAATTACGGAGGAAAATAAAATGTGGACGTGCCCCAAGCGTGAAATAAAGGCCGCTGAACCCCAAACCTCTTTCATCTCATTAATGGTAACGTGTAGTCAGACTGGAGGGCTGAGTCTGATTAGTGACCAAGGACACTCATTCCTACCTCACAACGAAGGTTCATAGAATTTCACGTAACCACAACTTAATATTCAAGTTGAGTGGTTCAGTTCCGTCAAATGAAGACAAACAGTCTACGAGGCAAACTCCTGTCCCTGACTTTATCCAAACTACTGATTGGTGGGACTGCCGCCAGCACAAGGATGGTAGAGTCAGGTGGACAAACTAGGAATTCAGGTTCAGGGGGAAGAGTTAAAAAGTTCCAATGGATTTATTTTCAAATACTTAAGTTGTTTACTGTAAGGATGTAGGCCTTTCGACACGGTAACCTGTCTCATTTCATTCTTGCTGCCACCACACATTTTACTCGGTTTGGGAAAACGCCTTAGAGTAATGGGGTTAATGAAAGTACAGCTTACCACACCGGTTAGAGAGAAAAAAAAAATCCTCCATGACCCTGAATACATCCGTCTAAAGATTGTATAAAAAACAGGGACCACCGTACATCAAGGGTTTAACAATACTGACCCGATTATAATCTCTATGTCACCCATTCCAGCTCCATTTTGCCAAGAAGCTGCAGACTGTACAGGTGAAGTATATGATGGCAAAATGGATACGGACACAGAGAACGAGATAAAGTGCGAGAGTACCACTGAGAACGAGGAAGATAAAGTGCGTAGGTCTCACAGAGAACGAGCCAGATAAAATGCAAGAGTATCGCCGAGAACGAGGTAGATAAAGTGCGAGAGTATGTATAGGGGGGAAAGAGGGAGGGTGGTCTGTTGTGGAAACAGAGGTCATTACTGAGAACTGTATGTATTGATAGGGACAGAAACCCATGTCGAAGTTACCTCCCACAGGATGCGGCATCAGACAAGAGATAGGAAAATGCAGATGCGTACCGTTCCACCATCATTTCAAATCACCACCATCAAAAAACTTGCCCATCATCACAGCCACAAATCATCACCTCCCCCCTCAACTTAACTCCAACACAAAAACACACCCCATAACCCCCCCCCACACACACACACACACACACACACACACACACTACCAACACCCTCACCTAAACCCCTTCCACAAACACCCCACCACCACCACCACCACCACCACCACCACCACCCTCAACAAAACATATCCTTAAAATCCCTAACTATAACCACCACCACCTCACATAATTTAAAAATACTCCTCCCACCACCTCAAATTAAAATACTCCTCCCACCTTCCACCACCCTCACCATAAACCCTTCCACAAACACCCACCCCACCACCACCACCCTCACCATTACCTACACCCCACCACCAACAAAATCTACAAGCACGGTGAAAAATTCTTATCACATGTAGCAATGTATCTAAAATGTAAATAAACAACCATCACACTACAGTACCTAAATTTTCTGTATATAAAGTACCAGAACTAATATCCGTCTTTCTATACTGTATATAAAATCATTTAAACAATTTCCTTTATGGAAAACAACTTATCTAGTGCCATTAGGGAAATTGTTGGTTATTTCTTCTAATGGTTTAGTTTTGAACTTTTGTTTTTCACAGGAACAAATAAACACACGAATGCACAGCCTACATACATAAGTATAACCATTACAAAGAGATACAGCGACATGCAAATTTAACTGCATAAGTATTAATGCTTATATATATATATATATATATATATATATATATATATATATATATATATATATATATATATATATACACACAAACACGAGTATATCATTTACATACACGACAAATCCATCCATCCATAAATCACTCAATTCTTTAGTGTAACATCAAGTAAATAAGGGTTCGAAGCGAGGATATTCAGCCCATATAATTAGGATGAGTGACCAGACGTTATTCCCTGGGTGGCATTAAATGTGGACAGTAATCCCCAACACCCAATGGATTTATACCCTTCAGGGTCACATCCAGCTGAAGCGCCTTAAACCACAAGATCACCAGCCGTCCATGTGCTAATCATTTGCTTTCCTGGTGTAAAGGGAAACAACTGGATTGTCACTCAGAGTAAAGTGGAACGGGGGTGCCATTTACAACATTAAGTAAAATTACATACACATAACAACTATATCAAAATACACAAAATAATCACACACACACACACACACACACACACACACACACACACACACACACACACACACACACACACACACACACACACACACACACACACGAGAAAGGCATGACTACATTCGTAGTGAATCAACAGAGAGAGAGAGAGAGAGAGAGAGAGAGAGAGAGAGAGAAATCTGTGAACATGTGTGGGTACAGTAGGGTCCACATGCTGGCCCAATTATGAGCTTATGTTCATAGTTAAATGAATGCCAGCACGTGAATATTTACAGAAGATAATGTGTACGCATTCGTGTGTGTGTGTGTGTGTGTGTGTGTGTGTGTGTGTGTGTGTGTGTGTGTGTGTGTGTGTGTGTGTGTGTGTGTGTGTGTGAGAGAGAGAGAGAGAGAGAGAGAGAGAGGACTGGCTGAATGAGGTGGTATACTTGGGAACAACACAATATAAGTGTATGTTTCTCGTATTGTCCTCGGCAAGGAGGTGTGTGTGTGTGTGTGTGTGTGTGTGTGTGTGTGTGTAGTACGAGTGTGTAAAACAGTAAATGTAATGTGTACTAGTGTGTCTTTCATATGAATTACTGCGTCTTCTGTATGAATGTACAGTATGTAGGTCTCTAAACGAATATGTATGCTTCTTATGAATGTATGCCTTCAATAATTTTTTTTTGGTAGTAATATATAACTACGTCTTCATTGCTTTAACATATATTACATGCAGAGGTTTAACGTGTATTATATGTAGAGGTTTAAGGTGTGTTATAAGTTTAACGTGTATCATATGTATAGGTTTAACATGTATACATGTCTGGGTTTAACATATTCTGTATACATGTATAGGTTTAACGTGTATTATTATGTATAGATTTAATGTGTATTATATGTACAGTATATCTTAATCAGAATGTGTATGTTATGCTTCTTGTTTGAGTATATTTACATACGCCAATAACGAATGTGTATATATTTTTAATGAATGTGACTCCAGTATGAATGTGCCTGTCTCTCGCTTGAATTTGGGCCCTACATTAATTGGTTCTTTGTTTATTTTTTTATTTATTCTTTACTTATCATAGTACAGGTACCAACACATTTTGGAACGTTGTCGCTGAAGGCCAAACAGCAAAGGGTATACGAGGGCAGGAATACATGACTCATACAAGGATCAGTGTACATAAGCACAATCTGCCCCTGTAAAATATACGAATTTATGAATGTATATAATGTGTGTGGTCAAAGAATGTACATGCGGAGAAAAAATGGAGTAAAAGTTCCCGGTAAATATGAATGAGACTACTTGTGTATACGTGTGGCATAATAATGTATATGTATCTGTACGAGTACAGCTTGTGACCGAAGAATGTATATGAGAAGGTAATAATATACGGCATTAAGCTCCTACGGCATGTATCAGCTTAGTGTATCTAGGTGTGTATGAGTGTGCCAAAAAATTATATATATGTGTGGAGATAAGATATAGCAGGTCCTCGGCGTATGAGTACTACAGTATATGACGGTAGCCTAAAAATGTATTACGTGGATTTAGAATAAGTAACCTACGAAAATATACTGTATGTGACTGCATTGTGTGGTATAAGAATGTGTAGCCGAAGAAAGTATACTGTATGTGATTATATTATGTGGGTATATAAATGTGTAGACTCAGGAAGTATATATCAAGGTAATATAAAGCCTGAGTTCGTGCGGTAAATATGTATGAGTATATATAAAAGTATATGAGCGTGTGGACTAAGAATGTACAATTTGGTAGATAATATCATGTGCAGTATCTATGTAGGACACTGATACGAGCCCTTCGCCACAGCAGGTCAGGTGATGAGATAATGTTTATGTATAGATATATACAAATGTACACAAGGTAAAAAACAGTATCGGTGCACTAGAAGTCCGATGTCTACCGTACACATTCATTCGCATTATCGGCGCACACATATAGGCCAATATACATTAACACCTACGTGAACCACGTTACCCTCTATATATCTGTCTCCCATGCGGAATTCGCAACTGCTAAATGTGTAGGAAAATGTTTTTCAAAACATACAATATTTACTGCTGTATATGTTTAACACAGTATTTCGCTGGCTGGCGATATGACATGCACCTGACAGAAGGGCTATCAACGTGTGGTAGGTCGGCCACTAATATTTCCGTGTCCTTTGTTCTGTGAAGTCATAATGTTTCATGCATATTGTGCACCGATACTCTTTTTACATTGTGTACAGAACGTACAGTCGTGGTCATAAACAATCACTCATACTCCGGTAACCCTTGCCTCAGGCCGGCTCCTTTATGCGCTGCAAGTCACACTGGAGTAAGAGGGGCTGAAAGGGAGAGGCCAGAGAGAGAAGGGAAGGTGCGTGGGGGTACGAGCGATGGTGCGGGGGAGGAGTGAGGGAGGAGAGAGAGGGTAAGTAAGGGAGGGAGAATGAAATGCGAAGTGGTGGTCACATTTATTTGTCTATTTTCTTTCATTCGGGGCATGATATAAAGGAGTTAATATTTGGCAGATAATGCTGCATTACACCTTGTATAGCGGCGTCAGATCACAAGCTTTAGATAGATGATGATATCAAGAACTGGTCGAGAGAAATATACTGACGAGATAGATCAAACATAAGTGCAGAGCCATCGAGACTGTGTGGGCCCCGATTGTTAATGCGTGGGAACCAGAGAAAGAGAGGACACGGGCCCGCCTCCTTCAGCACACCAAGGACAATGGCAGCTGTTCAGACGAAACCAGCAAACCATCAACAACACTGTTTTTCTCTGTGGCGCGAAGCAAGAGGTGAGGCAGGAGGCCACTGGAATAATTACAGAGGCTTTCCTGGTTGTTTTGGTTTAACTAATTTTGATAAACATTGACAGATATATTTTGGGAATTTTGTTAGGATTTTTTTTAATTTTACCTCTAAGAGATTATAAGAGATATCGTTATTATATCGACCCATGTGCACTTACCTTTTATGTACAACTATTTTCAATAGCCTTTTCAATTATAGAGATGCCATAGAATAGCTGACATGAAACTGACTGTATAGAGGGAGTGTATACCGAGAAAATGATCATATTTACCGTGGACACAGCCATGTCAAAGGTTACATATGATATTTAGTTCCAAAAATTAATAACGTGTAAGGGTAGAGGATGTTTCTTACACAAACAGTACGGAAGTCAAAGCCATCCAGATTCCATCCTGCGTCCGAAGTCAAAATATACAGATAAACACAAATATCTGGCTCCCACTAATGTTTGTCACGTCAGTATAATTCCTTCACGAGCCAGCCCTTGATATCACCACCCTAAAGCCTGTTATCTGACGCCGCTATAGAAGGTGTAATGCAGCATTATCTACCGAATATTAACTCCTTTATATCATACCCTGAATGACAAAAAATAGACAAGTAATGTGACCACCACTTCGCGTTTCATTATCCCTCCTCTACCTACCCTCCCACCCCTTCCTCACTTCACCATCACTCGTCCCCCCACTCACCTTTCTCTCTCTCTCTCTGGCCCCTCCCTCTCAGCCCCTCTTATTCTAATGAGACTTGCCACGCATCCAGGTGCCAGCCTGAAGCACAGGGTACCAAAGGACAGGTGATTATGTATGACCACGACTGTACAAGTAATTACAAGTGATATATATGTATGTATGTACGCATGTACTGTATGCACGTATGTATGTACAGGTACGTATGTATAATTACAGGTGATATGTATGTGTGTACAGTCGCGGTCAATAACCCCTCTACACGTACTGAGTTTTGAATTGCTGAAAGCACCAGCTTAATTGGTTCAGTCAGATCTCATAGTTTTCTTCTGGCCAGTCAGATTCTTGGACAAAGTTTGTTTCCCTTACGTTCCTGTTCACCCAGCGGCACAAATCGGGAACACTTGATGTCAATTCGACGGCATTCGACGGCTGCGTGTAGTATTTAACGAGGAGATTGTAATTTGCTATAAACTGTGTATCTTCCTTAATGACCCTCCAACTAGCAGTAGTAGCTGTAATTCCAAACTCATTTGAACCATGAACCCAGTGGACTACAGGCTGAAGCCACCCTACTCTAGCAGTCCACCATCCCCTCTTTCATTCGGGTGTAGGGAAGAAACTGAAAAGCGTCTTTACAACTGGGCATTAAAGCAGCTGTGCCATAACGGTGCCACCACGTGAAGGTATGCCTCTCTAATATCAATCCAGGGTCTTACTTGCGTTAATATATTAGTTAGCTTCATAAGACCTCATTAATCTCTGACACTAACTGCACTGTAAAGTTGGGGACATAAGTATCGATACACTTTATTATTAAAGATAAATAACGAGACGCTGAACAATGATTTCCGAAACCCAGTAATGTCATCTTCAGAGCCCAACATACTTTTCGTTATATAGTGCAAAAGTTTCATAGTTATTTTTCTAAAAGTGGGACGATTTTTTTTTCCTCAAGTGTACTATGGGTAAAAAAAGTATCGGTGTACGGGGGGTCCGATGCATACCGAAAATATTCGAACATTACCAACGTGTTATTGTGTATGAACAATGTCTGTTTATATAAACATAACATTTGCTATATGTTTGCAAGAGGATATTGCTATTTGGCGATATATGACACCTCCCGACATCAGCGCTACCAATGTGTGGTAGGTCAGACACATTTCAGTGACCTTCGTTCTGTGGTCCAAAATGTTTCACGCATATTGTGCACAGATACTCTTTTTACCCATAGTACGTCCTCATCTGCTTCAAGCCTGAATTTTTAGTGACTAAGATATATCATATACCTCGAAACACCGGGAAAATATACATTCTTTTTCAAGTCCATCTGTACCAAAGCTCCGGATCTCGACACTTGTACTGATTGTTCGGAATAACCATGGCCAAACGTTCATCCACACTTCTGAGGCGTCTGTGGCGATAGAAAGTGTCAAACGAAATATTTTTATGTGACTGCAATATGATGGACACAGCAAGAACATGAGAAGGAAGGATGGCTACTCTCTCACATCTGGGAAGGAATGAGAAATATGGAAAGCAAACACAGTAAGGTGATAACAACATGAAACACACTAGAAATAACTATGAGATGGATGGATACTCTTTGACGTTTGGGTAAGAAGGAAGAGTATGGAAGGCAACACATAACTACGTGATAATATACTGCACACAATAAGAGTATGGGAAGGAAGGAAGGACACTCTCTGACGCTGGGCAAGGAACGAGAATTACAGATGGGAACACAGTATTATATGTTAACAGTAGTACGAACACAACATGAGTATGAGAGGTAAAGGATACGGTACTCTCTGACGTTTAGATAAGACTGAAAAACATACAGGGCAGGACAATATTGGCAGGAGGTTATTAGCTAACTTTGGCCCATAAGACTTTCAACTGTTACGTATAGACAGCTATCCCACGTATCCCCGAGGACAAAAGTTTCGACTAGTTTCGGCAGCAAAGTAACTGTGAAACTTGTGAAGGTGGAAGACGGAAACAGCAGACGGTAGTGCCATTTGGAGTCAGCAGATGTCGCGCCGGAGAGTTTATGAGGAACGGGGAGGAGGGAGGGGAGAACAGGGGGTTGAGGTGAAGAAAGAGGGGTTCAAATGAGGCTGAGGGGGAGAAATTAAAGGGAAAGACGGAGGCTGAGGTAAAAAAAAGAAGGGGGTTGCAGTGAGAGGGAGGGCGTTGAAGTGAGGGGAGGGTTAAGGGGAAAAGGTAAGGGTTGAGGGGAAATGAAAGGGACGGTTAAGTGACCGAGATAACAGTAAAAAAAAAAAAAAAAAAAAAAAAAAAAAAATGATGACAATAAGGGATGAGATAAGAAAGGGGCGAGGTGAATGGAATGGGGTTTAAGTGAAAAGAAGAGAGATGAGGTAAGCAATGAGGCCGAGATGACAAAAAAGGAGTTGAGATGAAGGGAAAGGAGTCAAGATGGGAGGAAAGGGGTTGAGGTGAGAGAAAAGGGGTTGCGGTGAGAGGAATGGGTCAGTGATGAGGGGAAGGGGGTTGACGTGTGAAATAAGAGGTTGCGATGAAGGAAAACGGGTTGAGGGGAGAGGAAAGAAGTTCAGATGAAGGGAAAGATGTTGAAGTGAAGGGAAAATAGTTGAGATAAGAGGAAAAGGGTTGCGGTGAAGGGAAATGAGTTGAAGTAGTGAGACGAACGAGGATGGTGGGAAGGGAAAGAGGATGAAGTTAGAGGGAACGTGTTGAGGTGAGAGGAATGGGGTAGAGATGAAGGGGAAGGGAGTCGAGATGAGAAGAAAGGGGTTGAGATGGGATGTAAAGGGCTGAGATGGGATGAAATAGGTTTAGGTGAAGCGACAGGGGTTGACAAGTGAGAGAAAGGGGCAGAAATGCAAGGAAAGGGTTTCATGCAAGAGGAAAGCGACAAAGATGAACGGAAAGCGAGTAAGGTGAGAAGGGAAGGGTTGACATGCGAGGTAAGGAAAGGAGCTATGATGAGAGGAGGGGTGGGGGGGGGGGGGAATCGGTTGATGTAAGGGCAAGGCTCCTGAAGACAACCTAAATAAATAAATGAATACATAAATAATTAAAATAAATAACCCCTACACACCTATCAACGCCCCCCCCCCTCCCCTTCTTCCATTATAAACACCCGGCGCGACATCTGTCCAGTCAAAATGGCACTACCTTCTGCTGCATCGCCCTCACAATCTTAGGTGATTCTAAGTAACTGTGTGTGTGTGTGTGTGTGTGTGTGTGTGTGTGTGTGTGTGTGTGTGTGTGTGTGTGTGTGTGTGTGTGCATCCTATGGTTAATTGTACACATTACTGTGGCTTTCTTCCCTCGTATTTCTGAACGTTTCGAAGTAGCTGTACACGTACATATGACTATGCATTAAATATCAATACACTTCTGGCTGGTATGTGCAGCAGCTGCATTCACAGATGTTCACGTAGTTCTAGCCAGCCTATACTGACGCGTGAAATTATACAGAAGTTGCTATTTATGAGAAACATGTATTTATAGGTACATGTGTGGAGATATGTACAGTGAGGAAATTACCGGCCACAGTGACCTTTTTAACCCTTGTTTTTACATAACCATGCTGAAATGTTGTTACCTTTATACAGTCCTTTTAGAATAATCCACACAACCCTGATTCAGTAAATCTCAAGAAATTTGAAAGTCGGTCGAAATAATAGTCAAGCTATGTATGTGTATGTGTCTGTGCGTTTGTTCGTTTCTTTCACGAGAACGGTAACAGATATCGACCTAATTCTTTTTGCATTAGGTCGGGGTAAGTCCAGGGAGTGTCAGAAAAAAAAAAAAAAAAAAAAAAAAGCGATCGCGCACGACGCGACGCAGAGAAATTGTCCCAAATAACGACAGGTGAAAATATGCGAAAATAATTTTTTCGACTTTTTGGTCTGAAATGGTCAATGTGGGCTTAATAACGGTATGGAAACAAAGATAATGGCATTTGCAAACAATCTGTGATGGAAAGACTATTAGTTAACTCCGCAAATTATTACGAGCAAGTATAGTGAGATATACTTGAAAAGTGTAATGCACGCGAAAGTAGAGATACTGACGGATAGATATAAAAGGGAACTAGTATATATGAACACCGTGATCCCTCCAGCACCCCTCTACCTGTACAGTGTTGAAATAAAATAAAACAGAACATAACCTAGTCCCAGTGTTAAGGGCATAAACAAGCGTGGAGTGGGACTGATAGGGGAAAGTCCTATATCCACACAAAGCTTTTCAACCCTATCCCATCCACCCATGCACCCTGCCAACACACGCATACACTAATCCAAATAACTCTCTCTCTCTCTCTCTCTCTCTCTGGTTCAAGTGAATAACCTTTTTTCTTTTTCTTTTTTTCATGGGATTAAATGATAGCGGACAATTATTTGTGTTGGTATGCTGGTCTGGTTAGTCTTTTGATACCTGTGTGTGTGTGTGTGTGTGTGTGGAGAGAGAGAGAGAGAGAGAGAGAGAGAGAGAGAGAGAGAGAGAGAGAGAGAGAGAGAGAGAGCGGCTAGGCTGACAAATGTGAGCAGGCTGGGGTGTCTTTGATGTAACAATAAAAACGGTATAATTATCGCTAATGAATCACGAATACAGGCAATTATCCTTAAACAGGTACTAGAATATTAATACCTGACGTAATTATAATACCTGACGTAATTATGACACCTCTTTTTCTTATAATAAAATTTTAACATCGTAATTGCATTTCTAGATTACAAAAAATACTGATTACGATAAAACAGCGTAGTGATATCCTCCTAACCTTTTTCTTTTCTTTTTTCCATGTTTGTGTTTTTTTTTCGGGAAGTGAATCAGAGAGGCTATTATCACTTCCATATAACAGCCTTGTAATATAGGAGCTACGAGGCTACTTGCAGGACAAGTAGTGACCAAATCCGTAAGTCTGTAATGACGGAGGTTTAGTTCTTAAACTCCTGTTCCTTTTAGGTGCCTTTTACGACACGCAGGGAATACGTGTGTAGAACTGTTTCTCCATTATTCCCTGTGATGGCGAAGATGATGATGATGATGACGGTGACTGACGATAACCAAACGCTAATAATAATAATAATAATAATAATAATAATAATAATAATATTATTATTATTATTATTATTATTATTATTAACTAGAAAGCACTTAGAGATCTCATACCGCCGCTAACGCCATTGTCACCAAAACTTTAATAATCAGGCTGTAGTTTTCAGGATATGCCATGACAAAAGGAATGACTATAAGTTTTTCATCTGAGAAAAATCATCAATGATGGTTTTAGAAATAGCTACCGTACATTTTTAAAAATTCGCAAATCTGCCCTATCTCGCAGTGTATATATATATATATATATATATATATATATCTATATATATATATATATATATATATATATATATAAAACTGGATCCAGATCTGGATTCGGATCCGCCTCAAAATCTAATCAACATTTCCTTGGCCAATGGGCTACCCTCCAGAAAATTTCAGCGAAGATCGACTGTAACTTTCTCAGATATTCTGTGGACAGACAGACATGAGTGATAACCTTCACCCAACTTCGTTGGCTGATATAATAACATAAACAACACACGTGACACCATTCCCCAAGTTCAACAGCCTACCCTAACAAGACAAACACCAATTATTGCGTATCATGAATAATCGCCTTACATTATATCTAATCACACAATAGCATCATTAACGACGGTAAATTACAGTTTAAATTAAATGTTCACAGTCAGATATCGCCTGCCATATATTTCTGTTTTACAACTTTCATTCCTACTACATAATTACTTACACACCATTCTTATCTGCCTACTTCCTCATCTACCTACTGACCTAACAACCTGCCTGCTTTCCAGTTTCCTTGTCAGACAACCTGCTTATTACCAACATACTTATCGAGTAACCTGCCTACCACTGACTACCTTGTCTACCTATCTACATGCCTATCAACTAAATTCTCTACCTACATACATTCCCATCAACCAATCTGCCTACCTACATCCATATCGACAAACCTGCCTATTTACACACACCTACCAACTAACCTGCCAGCCTGCAAAATACCTATCAACTAAACTGCCCATCTCGCTATCTACATACTTACGGACAAACCTGCCTTCCTACTTACCTATCACCTAACCTGTCTTCATACTTATCCATCCACCAACCTGCAAATTTACCTAGTTAACTACCTACCAACTAGAAATATTGCCTACATACCTACCTTCCAACTTCCCTGCCTACATCATCTACATCCATACTTACTTACCTACATACGAACCCATCTACCTGCATACCTAACCCACCTGCCTACCTACATACATACCTATCTACCTGCATACCTAACCCACCTGCCTACCTACATACATACCTATCTACCTGCA
>NC_136977.1:8339657-8359657 GCF_032717465.1 Coenobita brevimanus | reverse complement strand
CGAGGTGTGGGAGTACGATATATGAGGCAGTGTGGCGTGGTGTGGGAGGAAGGACGTTTGTAGGCAGAGACTGATTGGAAGGGATTTGCTGTCTAATCACCACTAACAGAACTGGGCTTCAGGCGAGACAGACTGACAGACAAATGGTAAATAGGGTATACAACAAGTAGACAGACAATTACATGTAAATAGTAATAGATAAATATTTTCAGACACATACATATACAGACAGGTAGACAGACAGATAAATAAAAGACAGATATTGACAAACAGGCAAACACCATTTAAGGAGAAAAAGACAAACACACACACAGAGAAATAAGAACAGGCGTATAACAGGAGCTAATACCGTGCCAATGAAACAGTTTCTACATAAATTCAACCAGTGATCGTCTCATTAATGCAGATAAATTTTCCCCATAAGATACCTAAAGAAAATAATAAATAAATCCCGACCGCTACTACTGGAATCATCGTATCACTAAACACTAAAAAACGCAGAAGTGGGGCGAAATTCGTGTGAAATACGGTGGTGTGGGTTACATTACCGAGAACTCGTGTGTGTGTGTCATTCTGAAAATCCTGCTGCAATGTCGGTCATCACATCCAGCAAAATGCGTAACAAGGTCTCTATTGCTTCACATCCAGCTAAATGCAACGGGTAATAAGAGCATCTCATTAACCCCTTTAACATTTCGGGATATTTTCTATTTTATTATTTCCATCAAAACAATTCTGTTTTCATTTTACGATAAACTGCTCGAACTTTTATCAATCCCTTCATTATGAGGTCCCTCTAATTCTAAATAAAATCGTATGCAGGTAGCACGATTAAAAAAAAAAAAAAAGTCATATGGCCAAAGCAGTTAACCCTTTCAATACGATGACATCTTTTTGTAATATATTCTTGCAACCACATTATTTTAAGCTAGCAGAGTCACAGCAATCAAGATAGAGGGGAAGGTTTCACGCAGAGAGAGAAAGAGAGAGAGAGAGAGAGAGAGAGAGAGAGAGAGGTGATCCTAAGCCGATTAAAAACGCTTACGTCCTCGGGCTGAACGGATTTCCATGACGCATATCCTCCTCTATCCATATTACCTGCACAGTATTATATTTACCTTATTTACCTTATCGAATTAAAAACATTGGATACACGCAACCTTAACCCCTTCACCACCAGAGGCATGCCCTAAGCCTTTTCACTTTTTATGTCATTATTACTTACATTAATTGACTTCGTGACTCAAAAAGAAGTCTAATTTTCTATTTTTATTCCCACTGCCAACAGATGACGTTTCTCAGCTTAAGAAGCCTCTCGCAGTGAAGGGCTTAGCTTTCTACGAACCAAGCTTATTTCTTATTTCTTTCATCCTGTCGTTATCACCCTCTTCCCTCCCATCTTCTGCATTTTTTTGTATTAATTTTTTCCCATGTTGATCTCCATTCATTTCTCTCCCATCCACCTCTCGCCTCCCTTTCATTAGCACCAATTTATCTCTCTCAGTTTCCCCCCCCTCTCACTCTCTCTCTCTCTCTCTCTCAGACAAGCAATCGTACTGATGGGGTTAAACGTCCATGATCCAATTTAAATTTGCTGTATTCTCCACATTATCCTATTCGTCCTTTTTTCACCGTCCACTATATTATTTTCCGATTTTCTTCTTGTATCTCTGTGTCTGCCTCGCTCTCTTCCACCTCTCGCCTCCCCCTTTCATTATCCCTGATTTAGCTCTTTCTTTCATTCTCTCTCGTTCTTTGTCTCACCCACTCTCTGTCTGTCTCTAATTAATCTCTTAATACCCATAGCTACCAAACTATCTACCTGTCTATCTACCCTTATTTTTCTATTCATATGTTATTGCCCAAATTCTCTCTCTCTCTCTCTCTCTCTCTCTCTCTCTCTCTCACACACACACACACACACACACACACACACACACATTACTGTGAGTGTGTAATGTGTGTGTGTGTGTATTATATGTATGTGTGAATATATACACATATATAGATAGATAGATTGATAGATACGGTACATACATACAATAAAGTCATGTTGTGTGTGTATGTTTATGTCTGTCTGTGCGTTTGTTCGTTTCTTTCACGAGAACTGTAAGAAATATCAACCTAATTCTTTTGTCATCAATCCAGGGAGTATCAGAACTACCCCTCCCCCCCAAAAAAAGGCAATCGTGCGCGACGCAACAGCTCAAAATTATCGGAAATCACGACACCCGAAAAAATCTGCCTGTGCGTTTCTTAGTTTCTCTCACGAGAAGGGTAACAAATATCGACATAACTTTACATTAGGTCCAGGTAATTCCAGTAAGTAAAAAAAAAAAAAAAATGGCAATCGCGCATCACGCGATGGTGCGAATTTGTCAGAAACCGCGGCAGGCGAAAAAATGCAAATAATTTTTTCGATTTGTCGGTCAGAATTGGTTATTGTGGGCTCAATAGCGATAGCAAAGATAACGGCATTTGCAAACATTTTGTGATGAAAAGGCTATTAGTCACGCAAATTTTTGCCGGCAAGAGCGCGAAAGCGCGTGTGCGTGCGTGCGTGTGTGTGTGTGTGTGTGTGTGTGTGTGTGTGTGTGTGTGTGTGTGTGTATATATATATATATATATATATATGGGGCCTCTGTGGTACGAATGTAGAATGTGAGTTCTCGTACATGGGAGAACGAGGGTTCGCACTCCGCCAAAGTAATAAACTCTGGAAGCGTTCTCCAGGACAAGTACTGCTTTGGCGGACATAAGGGGAGCTGTGGTTGAACCAGTGTCGTATACTATAAAGTATGCTTGCACCCAGCCGGCATGCGCGGGCCGATTACACTTGGTTCACAGACTACACACACATCCAAAGCCACTCCAACACTACAATTACACTTACAAGCACTTCTCACCCTACATACAATCTCTACCAGACAGCCTAAGCCACTTGGTAGAGATCCATTGGCTGTATCGTCCCTACTTCGGTCGGGGTAGGCCGGTCCTGCAGTGGGTACTCAAACTCTGATGATGATGATTTATATATATATATATATACTGTATGTATGTATGTATACCGTATATACAGTACATACAAATGAAGAGCACACACATCCGCTCCTATCACAGACCTATTTCATCATTTATTACTGATCCTATCCTCTCCCTCATCCTGCCAGAGAATCTTCCCCTGTTTCCTGCTTCATCTCCCTCTCTCTCTCTCTCTCTCTCTCTCTCTCCCTGATACACATCCACACCTCAAGTTTTCATTTTTCATTTCTATATACTTTCCCCCGCTCCTCCCTCTAGTCTCCCTCCCTTCCCCTACGGTATATCAACTCTCTTCCTCCCCCACCACAACCATCCCTCCCCCCCAACCTCTCCCTCTCCAAATTCATCTTTCTCCACCTACACCTAACCAGACACACATAAAGGGTGGTTTTTATACTGAAATCTCCAGTCTTGTGTGTTGTAAGGACGGATCAGTCTTCTGGTATGAGTGTGAAGACACGAAAATGCTAATCAACCATGCAGTCAATGAACGTGAGAGAGAGAGAGAGAGAGAGAGAGAGAGAGAGAGAATGAAACGGGCTATGTTGCCAAATACACAAATAATGCTGAAACGGTTCGTCCCCGCAACACAAGAGAAATGAGCAGGGCAATATATGGAAAAACTTCCCGTATTTTCTTTTCCTCATCCTCGTCTTTAATGCGGTCCCTCTACCTATCCCTTCTTTTCATTCTCACATCCGTCTTTCACTGTCTCCAATCATCCCTATCCCTCCTTGTATCTCTCATTCTCACCTCATTTCCGTCATATTCTTCTCCCTCCTCTCCTATCCTTCTTACACACTCTCTCATCTCCGAAATTCTCCACCTTCAATAACCTATCCCTTCTCCCCCTCACTACCACAAATATCCCTCCCACCATCCCTCCCCTATCGTTCCTTCGGATCTCTCCACACCCTATCCTACCAGTGCATATCATCCCTAGCTATCCTCTTAAATCCTTCTATTACCCCTCCATCACCTCTTACTTCCCTCTTCTCAACTCCTCTTCCCTATTATCCCTCCAAGCATTCCCCACCAACCCTCTCGCCTTCCATCTCTGCAAATCCTCCTCCCATCATCCCTCCACCACTCCTTTAACATCCACGTCCCTCTCTCTCCTCTCAACTGATTCTTCTACCATCTCTCCACCTCTCCATACCATCGATCTCATTCTTCCTCTTACCAAATCCTTTCTCTCCCCACCTTCTCCAACCATGCTGTACCATCCCTCGCACTCTCCCTCCTAAGTCCTTCACCTACCACGCCTCTCTCTCTCTCTCTCTCTCTCTCTCTCTCTCCAAATTTTCCCCTCTGCAACCTCTCCTGCCATCTCATTTCCTCTATCCTCTCGAACAGTTCTCCTACCATCTCTCCACCAGTCCTTCCCCAAATTCTTCTCTCCCTACCATCCACCTCTCAACGTATCCTTCATCCATACACATAAGCACCCTGATTCCTCATATCCCATACTTACATCCTTCACCCTCCTCACAAACCCTCTTCCTCCACTTCCCTACCATCCCTCTTTCCCCATCTCTCCACTTCTCTCTCTCTCTCTCTCTCTCTCCTGCCATCCCTCCACCCCACCCACCCAAAATTCTTCTCTCTCCACCCACCCCCCTACCCCCACCCGACACACCCTTCATACAAACACATAAGCACCCCAAGTCTTCATATTCCAAGCACACGGCCTGCCACCCGGGTAATAAACACCGGGGTTGCCACAGGAGCCTAACCAGCATCTCCATCAACAGTGGGAGTACAACAGCCCTTGGGACACCTGCCCATAAGGGAGGTTTTCATTAAGTAAGAGGTGGGGTAGGTTAGGGTCCTGTGGCGGAGTGGGTTAGGGCCCGAGAAAGAAGGTCCTGTGTGTATGTGTGAATTTATATATTACTTCTTTTTTTGTCGTAATGAAAACTACTACGAGTTTCTTGAATGCAGTATGAGGACAGAGCGGTGGGAAGGAGGAAGAGGTGAAGGGAGGAGAGGGGAAGGCATGAAGGGAAGAGAAGGGAGGAGTAGGGAAGGGATGAAGGGAAGAAATAAGGGAAGAAGGGATGGATATGGAGGAGAGGAAGAAAATAAAATGAAAGGGGAGAGAAATACAGCTCGAACTTAATAAAGAAAGAGGGAAATATCTGGGATGGCGGAGAGGAGAAAACTGGAAGGAAGACGGGAGAAAACTGAGAAGGATGAGGAGAGTAAAGTGTGATGGAAGAGAAGATGGGTGAATCAATGAAGAGGCAAAAGAATTGTGTAGAGAGAGAGAGAGAGAGAGAGAGAGAGAGAGAGAGAGAGAGAGAGAGGGAAAGATTGAAAGAGAGGGATGAATAATTGAAGAAGGGGTGGAAGTTGAGAAGAGGAGGAGTGTGGGATTAGGGAGGAAACTGGAGTGAGGGAATAAATGACAAAAGTAAGGAAAGGACAATGAAGTGAAGGAGAGATGAAAAGAAGGGAGAGATGTGAAGGAAGATAAAGGAAGTGAAGGAAGTAGAGTAAAACGAAGAGGTCTTAGCAGAAACTATGCGTGGAGAAGGAAAGAAGCAACAAGAGGAGGAAAAAGAAAAGAGGGAGAGACAGGACTGGAAAGAGGAGAATAAGGAAGGTAAAAGGGATGGGGGAAGAAAGTAGGTAAGAAGGCGAGGGATAGCATGAAAGAAGAGTGGACAGAAGGAGGGGAGGAAGAAGAATGAAAGGAACGAGGACGAAGGCGGAAAAAAGGAGGGCAGTAGATATGGAAGAAGTGCAATGAACGGCGTCCAGGTGTGTGTGTGTGTGTGTGTGTGTGTGTGTGTGTGTGTGTGTGTGTGTGTGTGTGTGTGTGTGTGTGTGTGTGTGTGTGTGTGTGTGTGTGTGTGTGTGTGTGAAAAATGAAGTACAAGAAGGGAGGTGAAGGAAGAAGGGAAGGAAATACAAGAAGGGAGGTGGAGAAAGAGGGGAAGAAAGAGGGAAGAGGAAAGAGGTAATGCCAAAAAAAAAAAAAAAAAAGGAAAAATTATGAATGGGAATATGGTTATGCATGCAGTCAGATAAGTGGGTAATCTGCAGGTAGGGAAGATGGAAAGGCGAAAAATAAGGGAAAAAGCTTGGTGGGTGGGTACGTGGAAGGGATGAATGGATGGATGGAAAGGAAGGAAGAGAAGCAGGAAGGAAGGAAGGAAAGAAGAAACGTAGGAGGGAGGGAAGTCAGGCAAGCTAGCAGCCAAGCAGGAAGGGAAAAGAAAAAAAATATGTAAAATAATGAGGGTAGCTAAGTAGGTACGCAGATAGGCAGTTATGTAGGCTGGCAGGGAGGAAAAGAGGCATAAAACGAGAGATGAATTATGCAGAGGGAAGGAGGGAACAGCAGGGAGAGAGAGCGAAGGAGAGGAGTAGAGAAAGTCTGGTATGCGATTATTCATGATTAAAACTAGCGTGGATTGTGTGTGTGTGTGTGTGTGTGTGTGTGTGTGTGTGTGTGTGTGTGTGTGTGTGTGTGTGTGTGTGTGTGTGAGAGAGAGAGAGAGAGAGAGAGAGAGAGAGAGAGAGACTTCTAACATACCTTCTAATATTACTGTTCCTTCTCAACCCTCTCATGCTTCGGCAACTCGTGTATTCTATTCTGACTATCCCCAGACTAATTTTATTTGGCCAAGAGTGAGCCCTGGGAACCTCAGTGTTAAGCGTGGCAAAAGTGAGACCTTTGCAACAACTCTTCTCTGCATTGTATCTGTATTATTGCAGTGTCTTCGTTCCTCTTCCTTCTTTCTTCCCCTCCTCGTTCACGGGGCAAAGGCGTAGACCAAACTGAGGTGGCATTCAAGCTAAGGAACTAAACACATACTGCCTTCTGGTACATGGTCCAAGTCGGGCCAAACTTGCTGTAACTTCCCAATAAACAGCTTTTCTAATTTGGATATAAAGCCTCTATTCGTACATCTAAAGCCTTTGATATCAGGGGCCATCTCAGACCCCAATACGTCTCTTAGGTTCTCAAGTAATTACCGATAGCCTCAGTTTGGTCACATGCCCGAAGTGTTATGTCTAAAGAGCCTAGCCACGGACCCCTACCCTCCTGATGGGTCACTAAAAGACGGGATGATATTCAAACAATACCTCTCGATGTGAAGGGGTTTAACAGCCTTTATGAACCCCCTAAGCCATCTTAACCTGAACAAAATCGTCTAGGAACAATGATAAGGAGAAGCAAAAAAGAGGTCATGAGTCTGAAGCAATTAAGCAAGTTGTAAGATTCTCCATTAGTTATGACGCGTTGTTTACGGTTAAATAGCAAGTCCCTGATCCAGCAGAAATGGAGAAGAGAAGAGAAGAGAAGAGGAGAGAGAGAGAGAGAGAGAGAGAGAGAGAGGTAAATACGAAGATAATGCCGTGAGTGGGAGAGAAGAAGAGGAGGAGGAGGGGATAAGAGAGGAGGAAGAAGAGTGAAATATGAAGCGTCATAATGAAAACTGCCTGGGGGGTCCCTGCATACCGTATGAGGGAGGCAGGGAAGGATGGAAGGAAAAAGAAAATGAAAATGAGAATAGGAAGGAAGGAAGGGAAGAAGGAAGGAAGGAAGGAAGGAAGGAAGGGAGGGAGGGAGGATGGATGAATGGACGGTTGGATTGATGGATACAGATATACACGCATATATATAAACAGACAGATCGACAAAGGGATAAACAAAATTGAATGAATGAATAAATGGGATGGATGGTTGCATGGATTGATCGATATAAATACTCGTGCAGATAGATAAATGAGTGAATGGAAGGATGACTAAAAGTAAGGAAGGAACTGGGGGAAGAAAATAAATACCTGAATACCATATGAGGGAAGAAGAGGAAAAAAGAAAACAGAAAAATGAAAGCATGAAGCTTGGATGGATGAATGATGTAATGGGCAGTTCGATGGAATGTCAAAGAATGAAAGAAGGAAGGATAGATGGAACGAAGGAAAGAAGGAAGGACGGGATGAAGGAAGGGAGGGAGGAGAGAGAACTGAAAAAAAAGTAACGAAACATGAGAAACTGGAAAGCACTCAAAAAGCGAATACCTCCGCCAACGTCACTGTCAATAAAACTTTAAAGATTTAGAATCAGGCTGTAGCTTTCTGACTGCCATGACAAAAAGTATGACTGTATCAGTTTTTCATCAGAAAAAAATCGTTACATGAAGTTCTGGGTATCAGTCTTATAGACATTTTAAATATCCACAACACTGCCCTATTTTGCGTTGTTAAAAAAAAAAAAAAAAAAAAAGTGGATCCACAAATGGATCTAGATCCGCCTAAAAATCTAAACAACTTTTCCTTGGCCAATGGTCTACCACTCCAGAAAATTTCATCGAAATTCGTCTTTAACTTTTAAAGATATTTTGTGGACAGACAAACACAGGTGATCACATAACCTCCGCCCAATTCTTTGGTAGAGGTAATAAAGTTGAGTAGAAAGGAAGAGCAGAAAGAAGGCTGACAGGCTGACTGATACGCTAGGAATGATGGAAGGAGAGGTAAACGGTCAGATCTTGCATCGATTTATTTTACCTGAGGTCTGACAACACATTACACACACAATCCCACAATGCCTCAAATGGTGACGTCGTAAGGCATACAGTTGCCTTGTGTATATTAATATATTACATTCCTCCACATTCATACGAAGACTATGACACAGGAAGCTTAAGTACATGATTACCACAGCTTCATGGCAAAAGGCAAAAACTATACTGACAACCAGTTAACTTTTATCCCTAGTCAGACAGGTGCTTTCTTAGGTCTATTAGGCAGTCGGAGAAACCCAGAAGATTGATGAAAATTGGGTGATGCCGGAGGTGCCGCTGCAGTTAAAGGTGCGGTAAAAGCATCCCCAACTACCCCGCCACCTGAACTTGCCTCAGGCTTAGGCAGACCTATACTGAGTGACTGCTGATGAGTGCACGCCGCCAATACCTCAGGTGGTAGTTTAGTACCGGGTTGACGGAAGTGTTGCCGCCTATGCTTTGGGTCCTTCGTTGAACCTGCGCTACCCTTATGCAAGTGCCGTAGTAGGGTCGGTAGTTGTGGAAATCCTTCACATAGCTTTGATTATCCAGTGGACTCAGTACCCTACATCTCATCGGGGAAGCTTTGTCATAGGTGGTCCACATCCTTTTCCACACTCTTGCCGTTCTTAAGGCCCATACTAAAGGTAACTGGGCCCAACTTGTGGCTGAGGGTTGGCATATCCAAACGGAATCTCCTTCATGGAACACATTTGGACTTAAAGAACCTCTGTAGTCAACAAATGACGCTTGTTACCTGACAACTTGATCCACCAAACTAGGACATACAAGATCCTTGCGTGATCTTGGATTTCTCTTAGATAATAACTTACCAGGTGTTTGCCCTGTGGTCATCTGGGGTGCAAGACGGTATCTAGCTAGAAATCGGTACATTCTCGATTTCAGATCACCTTTAGTTTTCCTTAATCCATCTTTCACAGTCTGCACTGCCGTCTCAGCTAAATCGTTAATAAATGAATGATACGGGCTTGTGTGCGCGTGTTTTATGCCACTGACCTTGCAAAACAGCTTGAATTCCTGGCTAGTGAAACTAGAGCCATTGTCAGTTACTATAATCGTGGGCGTACCATGTCGGCTATGGCAAAAGACTGCAGTAGCTATATTAAGGCAGATGACATAGTACTCGAGTTAATCACAAATGCAGCAATGTACTTACTGTGGGCACTGGCTATTACCAGTATCATGTTCCCCTCTAATCCTTTAGTGATAAATCAGGTTCACTCGATCCCTTGTCTCTAACTTTAGTGAGCACACTTCTCAATAATCTGCGACTTTATTTCACTCTCAGCATCAGTTAAATTACAACTATTGCTCATTTGCTTCAGCCTTGTATGAAACTTATCTAGCGAATCACTGCCTAACTGTCAAGCCTGTCTGATCATAAATACCTCGTACTCCACATTCCTTTTAAGAGCAAAGTATTCAGTCAGCTTAGTTTTTAGCTGCTCATACGTACATCCATCTGCAGTAGGCAAAGAATCTGCAATCTCAGATACCTCTTCTCCACAGGGAGCAGCACAGTTTTCTTCTTAGGATCATCCTCATTAACTTATGCCTGAAAAAAAAAAATTTCGAACCATTTTGTCCACTCCTCCCACTTCATAGCAGCAGTCGCACCCGGCTCTGGTCGAACGAAGGAAAGCCCAAAGTACTCGTATTCATGACAACAAAGTGCAGCACGCATCGGAACAGTAGTTCAGCCAATCTAAGTAATCCTCGTTGCCATTTTAAATTATGTGGATGGGACTGGTTAGAGGAAAGGTAAGCGGTCACAGCTTGCTCTGATTTATTCTGGCTAGGATCTGATAATACAGAACACATAATCCCACAATGCGTCTGTTTCCACGGTGCCACAATTCCACAATTGGTGACGTCATAAAGCAGACTGTCGCCTTACGTATATTAATACATTACAGACTGGGTAGTTGGAAGGATGACAAAAAGGAAGGAAGGAAGGAAGGAAGCATGGATGGATGGATGGATGGACGACAGAAGGAAGAGAAAATCCAGGACAGTGAAAGGCAGTAAGGAAAAGCGAATGGGGGAGGAGGTTGATGACTGAGCTAGACAGAAAGAATAGCAAGAGGGAAAACGTGAGTAGGAAGGAAGGGCAGCAGAGAGATGAATGGATGGGAAGGGTGGTAAGAAACGGGAAAGACTGATGAATATAGGGGGTGGGGCCCTGAATACCGTATACGGGAGGTTGCAGGGGTACGAAGAAAAAAAAAAAAAGAGGAAAAAAGGGAATAAGAAAGAAGGACTGCAGAAGGATGGACGGAAGGAAGAGGTAGGAGAACGGAAGAAAACAAAGTAAAAATGAAAGAGAAGGAAGGATGGGATGAAGGGAATAAGGAAAAAGAAGGGAAGATGAAAGGGGGGGAGGGTGAAGTAGCAAGGCAGCCATGAAGGAAAGATGGAAGGAGGGAAGAAAAAAAACGAAGGCTTGCTGGAAGAGAGGTACAACTGGAAAGAATGAGGGAAAAATAAAAGAAAAGAGAAGCAAAAAACAAGTTAATATGGGGGAGGAGGATCCCTTAATACAGTATGAAGAAGGCAGAGGAGAGGGGAGATAAATGAATATGAATGTAGGAAGGAAGGAAGGAGAGCAGGCAAGCAAGCAAGCAGGCAGGCAGGCAGGCAGGCAGGCAGGCAGGCAGAAAGGAAGGAAGGAAGGAAGGATGGAACGAACGAACGGAGGCAAAAGAACATGAAAATTGTAGTCTATACTAGAGGGGCACTCAGTGGAGCGCATCTCTCCGACAAGGGCAAGGTAATTTCCAACCCACTCTTCATAATGGGTTAGGTTTTTTCATCATTATTCGGGCTTCGGAAAAGATGTTTTCCGGATCCAGAATCTGTAATACGATCCGGACAGGTCCCAAAAGTTAATCGATTGTTCCCTGCGAAATGGGCCATCTACCCACCAAATTTGGTACAAATCTCTCTTTTAGTTTTCGAGTAATCCTGCAAACAAACAAACATGAATGAAAACATACTCTCCTTGTCGGAAAGAATGAACGAAATGTGATGAATGGCGGTAAGAAGGAAAGAAGGGTAGATGGAAAGAAAGGCGGGAAGGAATGGAAATGGGTGGAGAGAAAGAAAGGAAGAAGTAAAGAGTAAGGAACATTAAAGTGCAACTGAAAAGTGAAAAAAAAAAAAAAAAATGAGGATGGTGGCATAACAGGTGTACGAAGAAACAAGGAAGGAAGGACAGCTAGTAGGCAGAATGAAGTAAGGTCAGTGACAATGAAAGTGAAGGATCAAGCAAAAACAACGTGAAGACAATAAAGAACGCGAAGAGGAATGCGAGAAAGAAAAAGAAGAAAACGAAAAAGAGAAATAACGAAACGAAAAGAAAAACAAAGCAAGGAAAGAAGGGAAGAAGAAGAAAAAACAGGGAAAGACAACGACAAGTGCAAGAGAATGAAAAAAAGAAAAGAAAGGTAAAATACAAGCTAAAGGCAGGAGGAAAAAACGAAACTTAGAATTCACACACACACACACACACACACACACACACACACACACACACACACACAAACAAACCTAAAAGCAAATAAGAACAGCCGGGGCAGTATCCCTGAATACTGTATGAGGGAGGGACACAGGAAGGAAGGAGAAAAATAGAAACTAAAAATATGGAGGATGGTGGAAGCAAGAAAAGGACAGAGGGTGGGAGGGAGGAAGGAAAAATAAATGACAGACTGAATGAATTATGGAAGGAAGGAAGATAACAATGGATGACGGATGGAAGGAAGAAATTAAGAACGGATAATTTACATAGAAACAAGGGAAGGAAGGAAAGAAGGAAGGAATGCCTCAGAAAAATGCAAGAAAGGAAGGAAGCGAAGGAGGAACTTTTCAAATTACACAACGTACCACAGCCAGCCTAACAAAAAGTGGGAAAGAATCCAACTCCAATCGTAATCAGCTTTAACCCCTTCAATTTAGTCACATCTATTTTCGGGGTTAAACTTAGCTACCATCCCCCCAAAAAATATAACGTCGCGTAGTGAAGGGGTTGACGAAGGCTGTATCAAGCACTTCTCATTTTTAGTCTCACCCTAGGCAGAAAAAAGTATCTGACATTAACAGACACAAAAGAAAAGTTCCCAGATTGAAAACGGGGCTAAAACACCAAGCTACCCACATACTAAACATGGCAACAACATTAAACCGTTCCAAGAAAACAAGTAGTATTTTTCTTCCAAACCAGGTCACCGCCCTCCATTTTCTCTATGCGGGGAGATAAATCGTACCCCCATTTTTTGTGGCAAGAAAAAGGAAAACATCTCACAAGCACACGCACAGTAATTTAAGATGGCGGTATGTTAAAAAAGAAAAAATAAATCTTGGGGTACGAACACTTTTCAACCCCTTTCACACGATGACATCCCTTTTCTGAGTATCTTTGCTCTCCCTTGGAAATTTTATTCAATTCAGGAAAAACACTTCTGGTCGGAGAGGTTACTGACAGCCTTCATTAACTCCTTCATTAACACCTAGCTGACGAAAATCATTTGAGGATTGCAAGGACAAAATAATAGTCGACATCCTCGGGCACAAGAGGCTAAAAAAAAAAAAAGAAAGAAAGAAATCTTAATACTTCCAAGTAATTAACCTGTTCAAACTCAATCTTCATTCCCCGCACTATTCCCACTGCGTTCTTCAGCTTGGCGGATAATTCTGATATACTGAAGGTCTTTACGTGAGCTGTGAGGGGTCGGGTATGCGTCGTGTGCCGTGATTGGTGGGGCGGGGAGTGACGTCAGGGCCCCGTGTCCGCCAATCGTAAATCTCGCCGCACCACCCGCTGTAATATTGCCCTCGCCACATGCTGGGGGGAGGAGGGGGAGGGAAGCCGAGGCAGAAAATAGTGGGGGTGAGGGGAAGCAGATGATGGGGGTGTGGGGGCGATATGGGAGGGGGATACAGTGTTGAATGACAAAATGGGGTGCTGGTATGGGAGATAAGGGGGAATGAGGGGTCGCAATTGATTGGGGTGAGGGGGTGATGAGGAAGGGGGTTAAGAGGGAGTAAGGTGAGAGAATGGGGTTGAGGGATGGTGATAACGGGGAATGAGGTAGTGAGGTAGGGAGATAAAAAGGGAGTAGGGAGAGAATAGGGTTGTGCGATTAGAGGATAAAGAGGGAGTGGGGAGAGAATGGGGTAGAGGTAAGGGAGGCTGCAGGGGTAAGGGGGCATAGGGGAACGGGGTGATGGGAAATGAGGAAAGGGGGTGAGGGGGATTAAGGGAATGGGGTGAGGGGAGATGAAGGAAGGGGGATAAAGGGAGAGTGGGGAGTGGTGATGGGGTATATGTAAGGTAGGAAGAGAGATGTGGATAGAATGAGGAGGAGAATAAGTGGAGAAGCGAGTAAGAGAGAGGGAGGGGGGCAAATGTAAGGCAGGGGTTGAGAGGTAGAGAGCAGAGTGAGGGGTATGGGTGGAGGAGCTGTGGGAGAGGTGGTGTGGGAAGGGGAGTATTAAGAGGTGGAACAAAGATAGGAGAGGGAGAGGTGTGGAATGGAGGGGAATAAATTGAATGGAGTACAAAAGGAAAACAGCAACAGACCTAATGATCCTCTCGAGGCTACTTGCTACAGAAAATACTATTACTGTTGTCTAATGCTATGAGTTGAAAGTAAGAATAGAAATGCATGAGGTAGAACACGAGAAGGTGGGGTGATGGGAGAGATGATGGATGGAGGAAGGAGGGAGAGGTAAGTGAGAGGGAAAGAGTAAGCTGATAGGACGTGACTGTGTGGAAAGGGAAATGAAGGAGGGGGATAAAATGGGATTAGGGGAGAGGGAAGGGTGAAGCAGAAAATGGGTACAGGGACGAGGATGAGGGGAGATTGAGGAAAGAAAAGGAGGGCAAAATCAGCGAGGGGATAAACAGAGGAAAGTGTGAAGACGGGGGGAAGAAAAGGGTGTGAATGCGTAGAGCTAGGTGAAAGGGAGAGAGATGTGTGGGGGGTGAGAGAAAGATGCAAAGGAGAGGTGAGGGAGGGGCTGAGGCGAGGGAGAAGGGGTGATGAAGGAAGAGAGGTGAATCAGGGGGACCGTTAAGGGCTGGAGAGAGGTGAGGGACGGGTTGCATTGAGGGAGAGGGAGATGTAATATAGGGTTAGAGAGAAAACATAACGTGGCATACGGAGTAGGGATGGGGAAAAGGTACAAGTATGGGGGGGGGGATGGTGAGGGGGAATGCTTAGGGGGAAGGATATGGGGGACAGAAAAGGAAAGGCGAGGATGGATGATATGAAGGAGGACAGCAGGAGCCAGTGGAGAGAAGAGGGAGAGTGATAGGGAGATAATGAGATGAGAGCAGTGGATTAGGAGAGGACATTTAAACACTGGGAGATGAGAGAGGGAGACGATATGGGTGAGTGATGAGATGAAAGGTGAGAGGGAGGGGGCATGGGTGTGAGAGCATAAATGGTGAGAGAATGCGTGGGCGAGATGCGAAGAGTCGGGCGGGGGGGAAGTGGAAGGGAGAGAAAATGGAGGCGGGTGAGAGTTAAGTTTACTTTGGAAGATGGAGAAGAGGCTGGCGTTAGGTAGAAAAATGGCGGTTGAAATGAGGAGGAAGGATAAGAAGAAGGGGAGAAGCGGAAAAGAAGCGAGGGGAAGAAAGAAAAGATGGAAGGGAGGAGGAGGAGGGGTGCTAGATATGATAGGGGAAGGAATGAAAAATTGGTGAAGGAAGGGAAAGGAAAGATGAAGACGTGAGGAAACTTTGGGGAAGCATATGACAAAGGGGTAGGAAAAAGAACAAGAACAACTGGCAGAGAAAGATGAAGGAAAACAGCGATAATGAAGAAAAGGAAAACGGAAAGAGGGAAAGAAAACAGGACGAGGTGAGAGGAATAGCAAGAAAAATGAAAATAAAAGTAAGAAAAATAAGTAAGGAGACATTTAAAGGGAGGGAAGAGGGACATGGGAAGACGGTGGGGGAGGGGAGGCTGAACGCTGGAGAACAGAAGGGTAAGGGGGTGAAGGGAGGAGCGTAAAGAAAATTTTGAGAGAGAGAGAGAGAGAGAGAGAGAGAGAGACAGACAGACAGACAGACAGACAGAGAGGAAAAACGATATGAAGAGTTAACCCATTCATCCGCGTTTTACATTAATTTTGCTGCCTCCTGACCATATTCAATCTCTCCCAGTCAATGGATTTAGTACGATTACGAATTAATCAAGAAAAATATCCATAATGTAAAATAAATACATAAATAATAAAAACAACAACAATAATAATAATAATAATAATAATAATAATAATAATAATGGTGGTGGTGGTGGGAAGAGTAACATGAAAAAGACGTCCTCGGGCTGAAGGGAAAGGGTGAGAGAGAGAAATGGAAGAAAAAGGAGGAATGACAAAAGGGAAGGAAGATGGAGGCCAAGGATGAAAGGGAGATGAAAAAATACAAGAAAATGTGAAAGAGAGGACGAGAAGAGACAAAAGAAGACGGAAGGGGAGAACACGGAGGAAAATGAAATATAGAAATAGAGCAAAAGGAAGTGAAGGACAGAGAGAGAGAGAGAGAGAGAGAGGACGGGAAGCACAGGGGAGGGAAGAAGAGGAGGAGGAGGAGGAGGAGAAAGAGGAATAAAAAGTGGGAATAAAGACGGAGACAAGAGGGGAGAAAAAAAATGAGCAATGAAAGGAGGGTGGGAGTAAATATAGTACAAAACTAAAGAAAGAATTCGGCAAAAGAAAATAGAAGAAAAAAAGAAACAGGAAAACATGGCGAGGAAAAAGATAAGAGGAGAGGAAGAAGGGGAGCATAAGGAAGACATCCACTGAGGAGGGAAGGAAGATGGGGATCAGTGTAAGGAGGAGAGGGAAAGTAAAGGGATAAGAGAGAGAGAGAGAGAGAGAGAGAGAGAGAGAGAGAGAGAGAGAATGGAGTGGGGAGAAATGGGGGGAAAGGGATAGAAAAGCATCAGCAGAAGAGAAAATTTTGGAAGAAGAGGGGAGGGGAGAGGGGAAGAAGGGATAGATGGGAAGGGGGAGGGGGAAGAGAGATGGAGGGAGAGGAGGGAAAGATAGGGAGGGAGAGGAGGAATGGAAGGTGAGGGGCAGGAAGGATGGAGGGGGAAGAGGGAGTGAGTGGGAGGGGGAGAAGGCAACAGGTGGGTACAAGAAGAGTAAGGGAGGGGGAGGGATGGAGGGGAACAGGAGGAGGTGGAGAGAGGGATAAGAGGTCATTCACCCCCTCTCAATAATATCCACAAACTGAAAGAGGAGGTGGTGGGGGTGGGAGGGTGGGGGTGGGAGGGGGGGTAATATCGGGTAGGGGGGGCAGGGGGAGGGATTTTTGCTAACGCGTGTAGATTAGGTGGATGGTGCGTGTGTGTAATTTTTTATACACACACACACACACACACACACAATCCTAAAGGCCACACATTCATGTATATCTTAGTACTCTCTCTCTCTCTCTCTCTCTCTCTCTCTCTCTCTCTCTCTCTCTCTCTCTCTCTCTCTCTCATTCAACCACACAACTACAGAAATTACTTCACTCAGGTAAATTCATCCCCAACTGTCTCTAAATCTCTCACATCTCCCAGTCCCTATCTCTAACTACCTCTCCTCTAATAATTCTCTTCCATCTCTGTCTCACACATTCTTAAATTCAGTTTTAATCTCTTTTCTCTAAATGTGCCTATCTCCATCTTTATATTATTATCTTCATCTCTGCTCTCTCTCTCTCTCTCTCTCTCTCTCTCTCTCTCTCTCTCATACATAACATGAATAGGCATGGATCTCCTCACATCTCCTTCCTCCTCCCTCCGCCTCTCTCTCTCTCTCTCTCTCTCTCTCTCTCTCTCACACACACACACACACACACACACACACACACACACACACACACACGCACACACATAAACACACTCACGCCTCCCACTTGTCTTTTAAAAATCAAGAAACATCAATACTAAACATAATCCTATTACTAGGGTGTAGGAGTCGACATATTAAGAAAACATAGCTTCCTTGAGAGAGAGAGAGAGAGAGAGAGAGAGAGAGAGAGAGAGAGAGAGAGAGAGAGAACTCCAATACCAAAGTTCAAAACAAACAAAATAAGAACTCTTGTCTCACCAGAGCCACTTCCACCAACCTTCCGCGCCCATTCCACCCATATCCCTCCACCCATTTTCCACGTTCCCTTCCTTATCTCCACTATCCACTACTTGGTTATGCTCCTCTTCTCTTCCTACTGTTACCTGCCCCCCCCTTCTGTGCTCGCTTACTTTCTTTTCTGTCTGTCTATTAACTTTCCCTTCTCTCCCAGTTCTTCCTTCTTGCTTTTTCCCTTACCACTTTCCCTTTATATTTTTATTTTCCTCTTCCCCCTTACTCTTTTTTCTAACTTCTTCCTTGATCCTCTCTCCACTAATTCCCTCCCTCCCCGTCTTTCTTCCCAGAGTGTTTTGCTTCATGTTTGGAGGGATAGCTACAGAAAACTAACTCCCCCTCTAACAGAACTCAAAGGCTGCTCGGTGTGTTAGGCCAATCCCCAGGTGTTCTTCCTCATCCCTCTCTCCCCCCCTACCCACCCTCCACCCCCAGTCCTCAATAAGGTGCTGTATAACACGAGAACAATAACAACAACGGTAAGAAGTGTAAGATCAACAACAACTACAACAACAACAACCTCCAGTCAAAAGAAAAACTAAAACAAAATCGAAACAAGTGCAGCAACTAGAAAAAAAAAAAAAACTACAGCATGAGAAATAACATCATCAACAACGACAAGTGTAAGAACTAGGAAAAACTCTATAACAACTTTAATAAAATTAATATTAGTAACTTTCTTCTTTACTAACCATTAATCGAACCACATTTTTCATTTTAATCCAGTTGCCACCCGATGAACTTAAGCCATTTTTATTTTAGAACGGCCTCTACTTAAAAAGGTGGAGACGCTACAGCTGAAACTAATTAAATGAGATCAAGGAGGTTTCTTCAAATATTACTTCTGATATTCTTGGAAATGTTTGGTAGGAGGATGAATATTGGCTTGACATTCCATTTAGCCACTCGCGTCGCTCATACAAGTTCTTTAATTTTCATCTTGGAAGTGAGTGATAGCAAGGTGATTATATGGACTTGGCATTTCATCCAGTCACTCGCCCCTCTCATAAAAATTGTTCAATATTCACTCCTTCAACACCATGACGTCTTTCCACAGTTTATAAGCTACACCGAAGACGTAGCTAGTGTGACGAAGTTTGTTTCTACATAAAGGGATTGATGTATGAGTAAAATTTCTGTAGCATTAAAAACAAGTTTTCCTCTTCTCCTCAAAAAGGTTATTCAAGAGTTAGGTAAGCAACTGTCTCGTAGCTGAAGTGATAACTGTAACGGACCGAATCTGATGTCAACGAAAAAGTGTTTTGGACAAACAGCATACTAGTAAATACAGCTATAATTACACCACAGAAAATTATTTATGAATCATGGGAAGAGTTGATGAAAAGGCAGACTGCTGAGAAACAATACTGTTAATATCTTTTGAAGAACAGATGCTAACTACACTAGTAGTTATGGGATGATCTGGCAGCTGAGATAAAGGCAAAGAAGGAAGGATTTTCCGTAATCCAAAAGACGTCGATTTAGACATTCAAATTAGTATTAGACTTTGCAAAAGGCCTTTGCGATATCCACTGCTTTAACACTGGTTTCACTGAAACAACAAAATGAGGATGAGCATGAGTCTGAAAAGAATCCAAAATCACAACTGTAGTGAAGCGGCCCTAATGGAACCCATAAAGAAAATTTAAAAAAATGCAAAGAAAAGGTGCTAAAACAAATTCTTGTTCAGGAAAGGCCCCAAACACTTTGGACACAAGAGGCTAAAGTAACTGGGTGACAGAGTTTGCTACCCTCCTTCGGGACAGGCTGAATGGGGGCAAACTTGCAGTAACAAAGACTGCATCGACAAAGTGTCTGCATAATTCTTTAAAACAGACAGGACACTACCAAGATCGCATTCAAATTAGTACTGAGGCCAGGTAAGGCTTTTTTTTTTTTTTTTTTACGTGTCCGACTCTGGGCAAAGGCTTCAGGGCCAATTTCTCGGGGGCAGTGGCCCATCCCAAGGCCCAGTAGTCCTCCTACACACCTTCACATGTCACCACTTCGGCGCTAACAACCACCATCCATAATGAATAAATGCTAGGGCTGTCTCATACAGGACTGGTGTACTGGTATTAGCGGGGGTACTTTTATGACATGTCGGCGGGTCTTCTGGTAGATCAGTACGTCTTTACAGGAAATTTCAATATCAAGCATGAGAGAGAGGAAAAAAACGGGAGGGGTGGTGGAGAAGGAGACTGAGAAAACGCAGTGGAATCGGCCAGCGAGGAGTTCAAAGCAAGAGTCTGTGCAAAAGTTCAG